>NW_010522103.1:0-2422 GCF_000687285.1 Phaethon lepturus
ATGCGTGAGCGCGCACACACACAGATGTACACACAGACACCCCACCCCGCCTCCCCAAATATCCCCAGCGCCCGGGACGGGCACAGAGGCGCTCACACACACACACACACATGTGCTGCACAGGCGGATCGGGGTGCCTGCAGTCGCCCGTGGGGACAGCCACGCGTGGACGCGGGCCCGGCGCCGCACAGCTCGCCTTCGCCTCCCGCTCCTCGGCAAGGCTGGGAAAGGCGCTCGCCTCTTTCTCCAGCGCCCCGGGTTTTGCGGGGTAGTGGTGTGTGTGTCCCCGCCCTATCCCTGCAATAGAAACACGGCAGCGACCGTGCAAACGAGAACTTCAATAAAGTTGCAGCCCCTGGCCCACTGGCAGACCGTAGCTGGACTGTGGGCTCCGTGCATTAAACGGAGGCTCCGAATAGTGACTAGGTGTAAATTTGACGTTACTTCGTTAATTAAGGCGTTAAAAATATAACTAGTGCGTTTAAAGCACGAGGGAGCCCGGCGTCATCTTAAAGCACAAACAAAGCGAGGGGGAAGCGAGAAATAAAAAGCACTATAAGGCTGGGGTGGCCTCTTACGCATACCAATGGTTTTTGTCATTTATGGCTATGCAAGATTTATGACTTCATACACCAAAGCTGTAAACAGAGCACTAAAACAGAAAACACTTGCTCCTTATGGCATAAGTGAGAAGGCACCACATGAAAGGGGAAGCGGGCAGCGTAGGAGGAGAGGAGAGGCAAAAATCCCGCGTATGCGTTTTCCTTCAAACAATCCCTTGAATGTTGCATCGGAAGGAAAAAAAAAAGTCTTTTTAGTCAATAATCAACCCCACACTTTCTTCTGAAACTTGCTGATCTGCCGTTCGTCTTCTTGCCTGACCGAATAGCGAGAGGCAGCGCTGCGCCCCGACGGAGCCCCCCCGGACGGGAGAGGAGGATTTGGCAAGGGAGAGGACAGCCGGGGACTGCCGAAACCTGCGGACGCCAGGGAGCCTGACGGTTTGGGGAGCCCTGCCGAAAGCCTGGGAGATCTTTTCCTAGGAGCGCCTTTAAACTTTGGAGCCATCTCCAGCGGGATATTCTGACTACATGTCTGTATTTAAGAGCGGGGACGGGGAGGGGGGGCGGGGGTCTTTTTAAAGCTGAAGGGATTTGCAAGGGACTTTAATCGTGAGAACCGAAGTGGTTCGTAGGAATACTGAAGTGTTTCCTCCATTCCTCTTACCGCCTGCAAAGAGCATTTTGCGAGATTTGGCCTATTAGTCCCGTTTCCCCACGCCCCCTTTCTCCCCAAAGAGGTCATTTTAAACATGAGAAGATGTTTTTTTTTTTTATGTCTCTTATGATGTCGGGATAATTGTCCCAACGCACAGATCCCCGCTGCTTTTATCTGTCTTTCCCTCCCAGAGGCCGAATATTTTCTTTCTGCTCCCTTCCGCGGAGAGCGATAGGGCTCAGCTCGGGGAGGGACTGGCAGCACTTGGGGCTGATTCCCGGGCCAGAAATGAGCTGCCTTTTCTTCCCGAAGGGTTAAACTCTGTGGGACTTTCCCCCCACACCCTTCCATGGCATTACGCTTAATTTCCGAATAAAGTAATGCCTATGAAGCGCTTTGTCCTTGGATGCTCCGAAATGGAAGCGGGCAACACCATAATTCAAGGCTGATTTGGGGGGATCTCTAAGCAGTGAAATAGCAAGGCGAGGAGTTGCTGGAGAAGGGGACCAATTCTGGAAGCGCTGCCTGGCCAAGTCTTTAGAGAGTTGGGAGGGGATATTAGCTGCCTTAGAGGAGGACTGGACTATCGAAGCAAGCCGTGGTTAATCTAATTATTGTTTATATTCTCTAACACTAAAGAATGGCAACGGGCTCTTTGCTATTTGCTCAGCAGACAGGGGTTATTTACAAAACTCGCCGAAATCCCCCTCTCCTCCAAAACTCTTCTTGCTTTCTTTTGCTCTAGAGCAGGACTGTATTATTTATGAGTGTTTTTTAACTGGGTCAATGTTCATCCGAACTGGGTCATAAATCAAAGGAAAGGCTGCCAAGTAATGGAGCTGCAATTAAAGATGGGCTTTATTTTTGAGGCGCGTTTTGGCCCATTTCAAAATACGGCAAAGCCAATCTTGGCTTTTAGACACACAACTGGGAGCAAAACAGCTTTCCTCCCCTCGCCGAAAAGAAGGAGACGCCGGGTCTAAGAAAGGACGACGTGCTTCAGTATGGCGAGAAAAGGAAATAGTATTCTTTGGGTCAGTTCTGTTTTGAGAGCGGCTTAAAGAGCAGGAAAGCTAGAAACCACCCCAACATCTCCGCCCTGCAGGTCTCTGCAGAACGGCCGCGAGTCGCTCCGAGAGGAAATAACCTGTTTGGTTGGTTGGTATCAGCGGATTTTTTATCCTCGTTCGCTCTTCTTCCTCTT
>NW_010522103.1:2479-10115 GCF_000687285.1 Phaethon lepturus
TGAGACAGAAGGAATAGTCGAGAGGTGCGGAGCGAAGTGGATGAAAGCGAGTCCCAGTGCTCCGACCTTTCCCAAAGCCGGGACACACCGGAGAAACGTCGTGTTACATAGACTTTTGCCCTCCTTGGATAGCCAAGCAATCTTTAATTTTCCTCATGTAAAGCGCATTCTTCACATATAGCTGCGCACGCATATTTATAAGTATATGCAAATACTTACATACGTGTTCCTACGGATATATCTATATATATGTAAACGACGGTATGGATAGGAATTTAGGACTAGTATCTGTTCTCCTGGAAGATAATTTCCACTCCTCCCCTTTTTATGTTCCTTTTCCAAATCCCCATTCAGAGAGAGCGGGGGAAACAAAAAAACCAAACCACATTTCCAAGGCTGATTTATTGTTCGAAGCCATGGCTGGCTCTTCGTTCAGCTCCTTCTCACCGCGGAGAAATAAAGAGGAGCCCTTTGGTTTATTTGGGAAGGGGAAGCTTTACCACAGAGCTGAGCGCCCATGCAGCCCTCGGCGCACGGTAAACAAAGTACCACTAAAGCATCATAAATAAAATGGCAGCACGATCGCATACTCATCGATTTACGGAGCGGCGGCGGCCGAACAAACACCCATAAAACAACAACCGCCGCCGCCGCACACTCAAGCACGACGACCTAGGAGCCTCCCCCCCTCCCGCCCCCCGCATCGTTTTCTTCGACTTCCCCAAATACTTAAATAAATAAACAAACACACAAACACACAAATAAAATAAAATAATAAGGTGAAATTCAGGAGTACAAAAAACAAACAACAAAATCCAAACACGACAATAAAAGAGGCTTCCCATCTCTAGCCGATCATAAATAATGATAAGATGGCAATCGAGGGGCTGGAGCTGAGGCAGCTGGCCATCAAGAGCAGTGTGGGATCTCTATGGAGAAAAATAAATAAAGAAGCAAACTCTGCCTGCTCTGCTCGCTGCGAAGGGAGAGTTGAATATTTACCGCAGCAAATTGAAACAAAGGGGGAAGCAGCCTGGCTCCGGGTGCACACACACCGCCCGCACACACACGCATTCGCTCCAGCCTCCGCTACTGACCTTTGCCTCGAACAGCAATAACTCACCACATAAATGAACAATCAACGGAAATACCTTAAAATAAAATCCATCCTTTCTAACGAAGCATTTCGTCCTCTCGGCTCGACAATAACCTTTCCATAAGGAACGAAAGCTGTCAGCGAAATGGCCAGCTCTTGCGGGGACGGTGATGGGGGCAGGAGGAAAAAAAAAAATAATAGAAAGCAGTGCTTGCTCTGAACAGAAACTGGAAAAGCGTAATCGCAGACGGAGCCAGACCGGGTCTCCACTCCAAATGCCACAATAATGCGCTGTATTATGTGCTCACGTGGTCATACGTCAACTTAAATCCTTTTATTTGAAATAGGGAATCATTGAAGGAACAGGGTTTCTTAGCGCGAGCCTTTGCTTTTAAAAGCCTTAACCCAATATGTTAAAGAAGAGTTTTAAGGGGGGGGGAGGGAATCCAAGAGATGGAGATGACTGCGGGGGGGGGGAGATTGGTTTGATTCTTTTTCCTCCCACACCAATATTTCTTTACACAAAGCCCATTGGAAGGGAAGAGGAATTCTTCTCATAATATGGGATTACGCTGCACTTTGATACTTAGCCTAATTAACCGGCATTTGCTCCCCAGGCCCGCCACTCTGCTCCACGTCGCATGTCGTCTGCAACCCCCGAAGAAAGCCCAAATCTTAATACTATTATTTCCAGCCCCCTACTCAATGGGACGATTACCAGCCCCCCCCCTCCGCCCCAGCCGCCTCTACCCTGCTATTGTACAGGGCTTGCTCAACTCCCACACGCTACATCAGGGCTCCTGTAGAAACTAAAAAGACCTATAATTACCTGACAAAGGCAAAAAAGAGTCTCTTCTAAGAGGTTAGTTGATTTTTGTCCTTGTAACACACTATGAAGAATACACCTTCCTTCACTGGCGTAGCTCTGAATTTTCCAAAACCTTTTGGGACCTTGCTGTTAAACCTGTGCTTACGCATTTCCTATACAGCTAGTTTGAGTGATGCACAAAATTACAGGTTTCTAACGATGGGAAAAAAAAATTGGGGAGGGGGAGTTCTCTGCCTACGGGTAAGAAAGAAAAAAAAAAAAAAGAAGAAAATAAAAGAGCAAAGCTGGATGTGGCCCCCGAGCCAGGCAGCTTCGCCTGTGTGCGAACACGCCACTGTTTAACTTGTACTATTGACACAATAAGCTAAACAAACAAAAGAAACCCTCAACTCACATAACTTTTCTGGAAGTAGTCAAAGAAAATCAGAGAGTTGACACTTTTAATGTGTTCCTGGTCCAGTTCTGTGACTCCAGCATTTTGCATCATGATGTATATAGCCTTGCCTAAATCTTTCCATCAACCTCCACGAGCTCAAAGAAAACTTTCCGCTAACTGCATATCCCCTCTTACTGCTTCACCTGCACGTCATTGAAGAGAATGGAAGGAGTTTTCTTTTTCAAGGTGATTTTTAGTGTTGTGGGCAAGCCTCATATACTCTCGCCTGGATTGTATGAGTGGGCCACTGGATTTTAAATCCGTCAGTAACAGTGTATAGCAGTGGACGTTGCAGCAAAGTCAGCATGAAATTATAACAGAGGAAAAATTTGCAATTTTTCATATGGAAGAGGCTAAACTAGTAGCAGGATGTACATGCATTATCCCTCACTAAGGAGTGGAATAAAAATTATATATCTTTGAAAAAGAGAGAGTATTAGCCACACACGACATGCCCAAGTCTGTAACTATCAGCACGACTGGTAACTCCTAACTCCACAGCCCTCCTACTCAACGTAAACGGAGGCTGATATCTACTCGAGATGGATTCACGGCTTTTTTAAATAGGGTGCGCTCAGATCCCTTAAAAGAAACACACATAGAAGTTCTCCTGCAACAGTGAAACTGGAATTAATGGGGAACGGAGCAGATGTTGGAAAAAGCAGAGCAAGTCTTTCTCGGGGCTGTTGTAAAAAGTTATCGACTGCTTTGCGTCAAAAGCAGAAAGATGGCTTTAGAAGTTACAGTCCTGAGCAAATAGAAACTACAAAAGCAATAAATCACAATCATAAGTCAGCTTAAATGCCTTAACGCTAGCTGTGGCTATTGGCTTCAAAACCCTGTTTCTATGAACATCTTTATTAGTATTAATGGTCAAGTTAATGCTAAAACTACTGTTTAACAATTAACTTCGCGTATGTAGTGGGGAAACTAATTAATTCTTAAGAAAAGTAACTTCTTGACGTGTGAATACCTTCCACAGGGTGTGCTTTGGAAGGGCGGAAGGGGGAGTCTGCCTAACTTTGTGCTGTCCTGCATCGCAGCTGTAAATGATTCCCTTCCGCCGATTTTGGAGAAAGCTTTCTTTGCTCTGGTATCGTGATCACGAGTTTTCAAATACAAATTCAAATGATCTTGCGAGTGGCAGACGCTAGATTTCCCCCGCCACCCCATATATCGCTTTGTTCCTGTTCCTGGACATTCAGCATTGTGTTTTATTACCTTGATGATTTGGAGACCTGAAACACGGTTTCCAGCAGAAAAATGTGGAGTTTATCAGTAGGTCTGCTACTGATTTTTCTGGGCTTTATACACATGGCTTCGAGCTGAGCTGAAATTCCAGGCTCAGTAACAACAAACAGATCTGAGTTCATAACGTGCCTTCGTTAAGAGAGACCCTTTCTGCCAGCTCTGGCATTAATAGCCACTCTTAGCATTAATGCTATTTAAAGTCACCTTCAATATAATTAGATCTAGAATTTTTACTGTCTTTCAAGTTTGCTTTCATGCCAGTTGTTAAGAGGTAAGCCTATCGCTCCCATGTGGAGATGAAATGGGAATCACCGTACGATGTAAGTATTTATTTCCTCTCTTCCTCGAAAGATTTGAGATCTGCTGGGACGCAGATCTGTTTACCTACATCTGTGCGTCTGATAGAGATAGTTGGGCTTTGATCATTTCCAAGCAGATAAAAAGAACAGAGCTATCGACTGTACCCTTGTGGGAGAAGTCCTGCTCAGAGTCAGCTGAGTCTGCCAGTGTTGGGTCCGTTAAGGAATCCCAAATATCTCTGCACGCAGTGCTGTGGGTACATGCCACCGGTCCTTCGTACCGTATTTTCGCTTTTAATTTCCTAACACAAGCGTGAATAGACATTTGCAGCGCCTTTTTGTAGTTAAGATTTAAGCAGCCCATTAAGCCAACACAAAGAGCCCTTGTAGTTCTGTAATTTATGGCCGCTTTTAAAAGGTAGTAAAATATACTAATTGTACGTGAGCGTCAAAAAATAAGCAGGTAAATCTACCAGGAATTTGAGCTAATTCTATGTAATCCTCCCCTCTCGGCGGCCGGCATAAGAAAATGGTCACTATGAAAAGCATTATATTTCTCCTGCCAAAGGACCAAGTACATCAAGGACTCCAGCAAACACCAAACACCGACCTCCGTCCGGTGCACAGCAGGCTAGGCCAGCCAAAAACTCCGAAATTTATTCGCGATCCATTCTGCTGCATGCACTCGGACAAAAATCAGGTTTTCTAACATCCCCACATGAAACTCCACGTTTGCAGGACTGGCTGCGGAACTCCTCGAGGAGGAGGCAAACAAACAAGCCCGCGATAAAGCCATTCAACAGCGAAATGGCTCTACGCCGCTCTCCCTCGCCTTTACGCCTTTGATTTGGGAAGGAGCTAAGAATGGACAAAGAAATTCTCAACCTCCTTCGCTCTCCAAATGACTTTGCATCCTTCCTGTCCCCAAAGCCTTTATAAGGATGGCGATCACTCAGGTCCCGTACGCTTCTTTGTCTGCCCAGACACGCGCATTCACCACCCACGGAAGATGAATAGAGCCAATCCAGGAAAAAAAAAAAAATTCCAACTAGGTTAAATATTTATCACAACAACAACAAACAACAAAAATCTCATTCCGGCGGGCTTGTTCTGCATGCAGGTACTAGGCAAATGGCTTGCTTACAGCTGCGGTCGGCGCAAAAGCCGCGGCCGGCAGCCCGGGCGCTTCCCGGCTCTTACCTCCTCCAGCTGCGCGGAGTTGGGCTGAAGCGCTCCCGGCTCCCACCGCCCAAGCCAAGCGGTATTTTGGAGTTTTTTTCGGGGGTCCCTGTAAACAAGCAACAAACAAAGTACCTTACCGGGGAGCGCAAAGGGGGAGGTATTTTTGCTCCTTCAGAGGCAGCACGCGGTTTACGCCGGGTGCGCCAGGAAAGCCCCGGAACGGGGCGGGCGGGGATGAAGCGGGCGCGGGCTCCCGGCGCGGAGCGTGGGCTCCCACGCGGGTGAAGATGCACGGGGAGCTGAGAAACAAACGCGTGCGGTTGTGGGTTGTTGTTTTGGTTGTGGATTTTTTTTTTTTCTCCCGTAGACAGCTATGCCTTCTGTCTCCAAGTGTTTGGAAATATTGTCATTCCAAACTCTTGTTACATGAATGTCTGCTTTATTTTCCTCTGGGAAACCTTTGTTTAGGATCATTTAATCAAGAACAGGCATTAAACACAAGTCGTGGTGTTCATCTCTGCTGAATAAAACGCGGAAAGGGTTCCATTTTAAATGCGGGGCGTATTGTGGTTGGGCTTTTATTCAAACGGTTAGCCAGGGCCCGATCCTGCCATCACTAGCGCAACAAGAGACTAACAACTGACCTCACTGAAGCGGGATCGAGCCCAAAGCCTTTTAAAAAAAAACAAAAACAAAAACAAAAAACAAAAAAAATACCCCACACAAAACCAAAAAACCTACACTGAAAGCCATTGAAGGAGGGAAAAAACCTGGACGGCTTCTCTTCCCCTAAAATAAACAATATTGCACAATCCAAGAAGACGATAGTCAGATTATTTGCATGCCACTTACTGAATCACCTTTACATATTAATTTGTCAGATATAATAATGTACCCCCCATATTCATTCTCGCTAATAAAAGCCATCTAACGCATCTTAAAATTGTCAGTAAATGTAAATGCTAATAATTAAATAACAGTTCTTGTGGAAGGGTGTCATCTGAGCCTTGGAAATATTAAGTCTGTCTTGGGAGAACTTTCCGAGCAGAGACTTTGCTTTGGTAATTTAGTAGTTCCATAATTACGCTAATAATTTTAAATTTGGTGTTGAACTCCAGTCTACATAAAATCATGCAATAATAGCCTACTAAGCTGTTTATTGCCGTCTCATAAATTTGAGAGCGCTGACTGTTAAAATCTACTGGCAAACACAAAAGAAAATGGAAAGTTCAATCTGCAGTCGCAGAGCCCGGGCGCTGCTGCCTGGGGTTATTCCTAGCTCTACCTTTCGCTCCACTCGGCTCCCGCACAGGGGGAACCCCCTGGCATTTTAGGCTCAAACTCATACCTTAGCCGTTTTGATCCCTAATCAATAGTCATGTTACAAACGGCAATAATCATCGATCAAGCGTGTCGTGACTGGGTTGCCCCACTCGTGTTAAATATGGAGCGCGTATCTGAAAATGGTGCCAGCGACTTTCTGTTATTTATTTTGGAGCTATTAAGTCACGCCACCATATTTTACACTGCCACAGTCCTTTAAACCATGCTGCTTCTTGAAAGAGTTGCTAAGTAGCAATAAAGCACTTTACAAACGCTATGACATTTTTTTTTTAATTTGTTGTTATCCCAAACTCTAATATTCATTGCGGCACTTTTAAGTTCGTACATAAATCGTTCAGACTAATGAGTCATAGAGAAATTCGCCCATGACTTTTCCTTTACAATGCTCACTGCCTTTCCATTGCTTTTTTGGCCCTGCATTAGGAGCCGGTGATTTATTAACGCCAGGAAAATTGAACAAAGCAGGTCCTCCTGCACTGTGGCACCCAGCCTTCCACAGTGTGAATTAGAACATTATCAAATGTGTTTGCCTCGGTAACACTTAATCACCAAAAGCCGTAATGTGACCACAAGGCAGCTAAAACAAAGATTTAACATTTCTAAATATTAAACTTGTTAAGCAAATGCTCAGCAGACAAAGCAAGCACAAACAATTAAAGTCATCAAGCTAGAAATACACACTACCTACTTACCAACACAGACCCTACTGCTTGCTTAAGAAGTTTAGAATCTTTCAAGATAAATCAGGTGGTTTTTTTTTTTGAAGGGAAAAAAAAAAAAAGAAAGAAAGAAAAACAAACTCCAGTAATAAGGAGTTGAGTTTCACTTCTGAGAGAATCACTCCTAGTGAGGACTGACGGCCACAGATCCATTCCTGACTATCTGCATTAATTATTTAATGAGTCACGTGACCCTAAAGATTAAAATTTCAATATCTTCTCCAGAACAGACGCAACACCTTTATCTGCGAGCTCAGGGCTCTTCGTACTTGGGTCCCCTAATCTCCTCTGGCTTTGACAGCTCCTCCGTTCCTAGGGAGAGCGCTTGAGCATTAATAACACGGGTTTGTCCCGCTCTGTGCAGCGAGATGGGGCAGCTTTACACCCCCAAATTAGCCAGTTGAACCCAGTTCCTCATTGCCTGCGGCTGGGGGGGAGCTCTGGGCGCTGCTGGAAAGGGGGCAGGGGAGCACCAAAGGC
>NW_010522104.1:0-249 GCF_000687285.1 Phaethon lepturus
ACTTCCCGCAGCCCACGTACGTGTTTTTCACGCGGCAGAGAGTATACTACAAGTGCCCTCCCCAAGCCAGGCTTGCAGAAGCAGCGCTAAGTGGGGAGAGGGGGGGAATAATCAAGAATAAAAGAAATACAAGTACCCAAATAGCGCTAGAGGGTGGGCTGCCCCATGGAAAAAAGTTCCTAACTCCTCAAATTTAGCCTCAAAAGACCACGGCGGGGGGGGGGGGGGGGGGGGAGGGGGCGGGGGCAC
>NW_010522104.1:280-4032 GCF_000687285.1 Phaethon lepturus
ACACCTCTGACAGCCTATGAAGGTTTAGGTTAAGGCTAGAGGTTACTCCCCATCTTGGACAGTTTGTAGCATCCATGTAAACCCAGTGCAGTGCTTTAAATGTAGAACTTTCAGGTGAAACGTCAGGTTTTCAGTCTGTGTACTGTATGTACACAGCTCACAGCTTAGTCCTGGTCTTCTCCTAGGAACTAGGACAGAAAAAGACAAGCTATCTGCCACGGCAAAACAGAATTGGACACCCAGTTGCTGCGGTAGTCTGTCACTCCTCCCCCATGGTTGCGGGACATGGGAAAGAAAATATGTCACAGACAACAAGCATGGAAGACTGGTCGAGAATCACATCAGTGGTTTCAACTTGGAAATGTTACAGCCTACCAAAAAGACAACATTAATTGTACTCAGTTTGTCAAACATAGCATCTGCATCAAGAATGATTTACCTGATCAAAATCTTCTAGACACGTTTGCATGCTCCTCTCTAACTGTTACAGGGATCAGGCACTCTGTCAGAATTGAGACATAAACAATTAAGAAACACTTTTGGCTATAAACTGTGAAGAGGGTGCTAAAACATATTTATGCCTATACACAAATATAAACACTGCAAACACTTCATTGTAACAGCCCAGATAGCCTTACCAGACTTTCAAGCAGGTTTTGTTTAGAAAGGTTTTCTTTTTGTTGTTTGGGCTTTTTTACAGTACTGAAGTTCACTGTTCCTTATTGATTCAGAAGACATTTAAATAATTCCTTCAGTGGTACACACATACTCTGCAGGAATTGCAAATGATCTTTAAAAACATTTTTATGCTGTGGACAAAAACAATCAACTCGCTAACAAACATCTAGTAGGAAATTTGAAATTCAAACTTCTGTTTTTGCTCATTTGAGTCAACAGATCTTTAACTGTAGAAACATCTTAGGTATGCTTAGGAACAGAAGACAGTGCCTGCTACCTGCAAATTTACAGCAAACCTTATTTTTACTCTTGGGATTGTATCGGCACTGGTTATAAGCAGCTACAATACAACTCCATACTGGGTAAGTCCATTTAGATGATCACATACACACAATCAGATGCAGTAAAATATAGCAGCAGTTTGGAGCTTTGGGTTTTTTTACAGAAAACTTTAGTTAAATCTTGCCCACACTTTGGTATTTAGAATCAGACTTTCTTCTATACCAACATATGTTTGGCACAGAAAATGTGGAGCATCGGAGAGCCAGTTATGACTCCCTGATTCTCAGCTTTTTTTTATCCCTTGGCTCTGCTGTGACTATAGAAATGTTGTGCCTGCTTTGCTAACAATCGGTTAGGGATCCTGAGGGGTATGCCGGCTGAAAAGAACCAATGGATTTCCATCTCCTAACACACCCCCACACCCACAGAGCAAGAGAAAACAGGCAGATTGGGAGAGAAGCCAGGTGAATTCCCATCAGGCCAGCAGCACTTTCCACCACTCCTACGGTTGCTCAGTTCGCAAAAGTTAAAGACATTAACGCTACTTTAACATTTTCTATTATGGGAATCACAACTTTGTTAATTTGTATTAATTTATTAATAGCATCCAGTACTAAAGTCACAAAGCTGATATTGTCATAATGGAACAGCTATTAACATGGAATGCTGAACAGAGTTTTCTAATATCCACTGAAATTACTTTTCAAGCATCCAGTGATCAGTATGCTAATCTATGAAGTGACAGAACACCAGCAGAAAGTCTGTTTACTTTTGTATTACCAACAATGCAGAGCAAACAACAAATTCCATTGTCAGAAGCTATATTCATTTTAAGAGGACAGCTGAGATCTTTGTGCTCATGTTTTATCTAAATTGGTACAGATTTAGTCACTTACTTTGTCACCAGACAGAACTGCACAGTTACAGGTCATTCCGACCTGCCCACTTGCAGTTCTGTTCTCTGTTGTATAAAGCAGGACACAGAGCAGCTAGGTGTAGTGGAACGCCTCATGCTTACATGCAATTCTCCAGCGCTGTTCTGGGTGTCTGGGTTCCCCAGAAATCCACTCCTTGAATATAACCTGTTCCTGATGCTGGAGCTGCATAGCAGATACATACTATTCCACACTTTTTTTTTTTCCCCTGCCAGTTGAGGGTAAGCAAAAGACATTCTTTGTCTGCTTTGTGTCCACCTTAACTATTCAGGACAGAACCAGGGCTCCAAGTTACTGACCAAATTTAATCTTCTGTGGCACCAAGTTGCTGCAATTGCCACCGACACTTAAAGAAGGTCTCAAAGCACCCCTTGCATTCCGCCACTTCTGGCCCATCGAGCTAAGTAGCCCAATCTTATCCAGTCCACATCGAATTATGCAGCAGCACCCAACTGCATTACAGAAATTAAGAATCAGCAGACCTTATCTGCATCATCTAACCTTAAAACAATCTGACCTAAGTTCAACAGAAATGTCTAAGTAAGGTCTAATCCGTTAATATTATTTTATTTGACCAAACGTCCCTTAAATGACTACATATTTTTAGATGTGTTCTTTTCTTCTTGAAGCTCATACTATAGCAACATGAGGGTGTTCATTTACAGTCTGCTTATGCTTGGGGCTAGTAAACTGTCATATAACCAAGTGTTCTTTCTTTGGTTTTCTTATATATGTGCTCTGTACTGAGGGCTATGAAGCGGTGAAGCAGCCTTCTCAAGATCCACATTTTCACAGATCCCAAAGCATGAAATACTACCACAGGAACCTGATGAATAATCAAGTAGATTAAGTGACCCTAATTGCTTGCTTTGACACAACCAGCATTAAACAGCTTTTAAAAGCCATTAGGAGCTATCCATAATCTTTTTATTACAGCAAGTGTCACAAACTCCCAATGAGATTTGTTTTTTGTTAAACAGAGCCCTACAAAGTTAATTTGCAAAACCACTTCTCAGTAACATTCATATGTGATTTAACAAGATAAGCACTTCAAATACCAAAACCTGCACAACCAAATGAAGAAAGATTTCACGTATTGATATCCTCTCAGCTGACAAGCACACATTTTTTTTTCTATTTACTGGGTGAGAAGCCCCTTGTAAGCAGTAACTCCCTCCATCACACAACCTCAAAACTGCTGCCATATACAAGCACATTTTTAAGTAATCCCCATCACCATACTGGAGCTCTTTACATGCTTAAATTTAACAATGTGTGTAGAACTTAGTAGGACTCATGCTGCAATTTAGTCATTTTCTCACAAATGCATTTCGGTCAAGGGGAAAGCATCATTTAACTACTACTGCAAAACATTTAAAACTGTGCATAATCGGGGTGATGCTCCCTAGTTACATACACAGCCAATTCCTGAAGGGACTTTAAAATTAATAGGAGAAAATACAGAGCTATACCTCAAAGAAGTTATTTTTATAGGCTTTTTTTTCCTTCCAGGATGTCCTTCAGACATCTTTAAGTACTAAAGACTGGAAAGCATAATACTCTTAAAAACGCCTAAGACATCCAGATGAATATGCTTTTTTTGGAGGAGGAATGGGGAGGAGGGCGAAAACGGCTATTTAACCTCGACCAGTCACTCGTTAGCGTACTCCTGACCTCGGGGAGAAAGGAAATCAGTGCTGTTCAAGTGAAAACCAGCGAGTTTTACCGGTGCAAACGCTGCCGGGAAGAACGGCGCAGGTGGCGGCCGCCCCGCCTGACAGGAAACCCGCGTTCCCCTCAGCCCGCCGCCGGGCGCTTCCCGCCCTTCTACCCAGCGTGCCCCGCGCCCCCAACGCC
>NW_010522105.1:0-234 GCF_000687285.1 Phaethon lepturus
GCATCCCCGGTGGGTAGTCACGCTGCACGAGGCTCAGTTTGTATGCAGGCAAGCTCCTCAATAATACCAGAGGTTACATATTGATTTTTTTATTTTATTTTATTATTTATAAAGGCTCAAACTAACTCTTTTGGCCCAAAATTCGACCGTATCCTTACCACTCCTGGGAACCTCGTCGCCCCTCACCCTGCAGCACCTCCGTCCCGCTCGGGAAGGGGCTGTGGCTCCCCCCGC
>NW_010522105.1:413-728 GCF_000687285.1 Phaethon lepturus
GGGCTGCGGCAGCAGATGAGGGATGAGTCCGTGGGTCACGTTAAGCATCCGGTGAAAAATTGTCCATAACCACAAACAATTATTTTTTTAAAACGTGTCGGCCTTTCACTGGAGATACAGAAAAAGAAGGAAAATCGGTTTAAAGGCTTGAAACATTGAAGTCTCAAATGAAGTATTTATTTTAACACCACCCCCTTATCCCTGTTCCTTTTAAGAAGTCAACTTTTATAACCTTGTTTGGCCACTGCCTAGATGGCGTTAAGGATGGCAATAACTGTCTTTTTGGGGGCGGAAAGAGAAAAAATTAGTCAATAT
>NW_010522106.1:0-325 GCF_000687285.1 Phaethon lepturus
GAGCCCTGTGCCACGACGTCCCCAAGCCCTGCGCCACGACGTCCCCAAGCCCTGTGCCACGACGTCCCCGAGCCCTGCGCCATGACGTCCCAGAGACCTGAGACACAACATCCCCGAGCCCTGCGCCGGCTCCTCCTGCCCGTTCAGCAAGAGCTGTTAGCAACGCATTCGCTAGAAATCGGAGAGCGAAATGCCAGGCTGCCCGACAGCTTTATAAATAGCTGCTTTGAGTCCAAATTGAAGTCTTGATTAAAAAGAAAAGAAGAACAGAAACAAAAAGAAGAGGGAGGGAAAAGAAAAACCCTGGCTGGAGAAGCCGTCAGCA
>NW_010522106.1:346-666 GCF_000687285.1 Phaethon lepturus
AAGAAGAGGGAGGGAAAAGAAAACCCCGGGCGGGAGAAGCCGTCAGCCAGCCCTCGGCGGCCGCGGGGCACGCGCGGAGCCTCCCCGGGCTGCAAGGCCATTAAGGCAGGGGTTTGTCACCTGTCCCCGTTCCCAACGTGAAGCCTAATTAAGATTTTATAAACACTCGCCCGACGCAGAAAACTGCCACCACATTAGCAAGGCAAATAACACCGAAATTAAGTTATTTTCTTGCTTTGTTTTAGTCCAGTTTCTAATCAGGTGGCTGCTGAGGCGTGCTGTGGCCCCGCGTAATCGTGTCGCCGTGATTTATTAGGGCT
>NW_010522106.1:748-1097 GCF_000687285.1 Phaethon lepturus
GGGGCACAGACCGGGTCCTACTGTCCCTGTCCCCGTCCGCCTCCCCAGCCGCGCGGTGGCTTGGGGACCCCCTCCTGCCGCCGGCCTCCCCGCTGCCTTCCCAGCGGAGGGCGAAGCTGCTGGGTCACCACCACACCGCTACGAACGGAGTTTTAAAAGAAAAAAAGAAGAAACAAAACAAAACACAAAAAACCCACAACGGAGCTGAAAAGATTCGGCGTCTACATTTATAACCACAGGAACGATGTTTTCGAACAAAGCCTGGTGACCCCCGCGCCCTCGCGCCCGTGCCACCGTGCTGCTGGCCGGCGGGGACAGCGGCACGTCCCCATGGGCCGCAGTGATGCGC
>NW_010522107.1:0-1816 GCF_000687285.1 Phaethon lepturus
GTTAGACAGGTGATTAGCATAATTAGCACAGAGTAGGCTATACATATGGTAATGTTAAGTGTGTAAATGCCAGCTGCGATGTAAAATTTATGTCAGGGGATGACAGGGCTGTGCGAAAGTATTGTGTTACAGATGCAGGTCAAAGCCTCCACTGCTTTACCTCCTTTTCCTGTGTTGGTGAATGTGCTAAACTAAAGAGGAAGACAGGCAGAAGTATAACAGATAAGGCTTTGCACAGAACTGGGCAGTTCAAGAGGGACTGCTCTTAAAAAAAAAAAAAAAAGCCTCAAAACTACGTGCACACACACATGCAAAACAAACGTTCCCCTATTTCACTATAGATTTTGTTTTGCATCATACAGGCTACAAATGTGTTGCTGTCTTTGTGTGATGCCCTTATGATGGGGGGAGGGGTATCTGGGGAAAAAGGTAAGAGTTTGGTAATTGTGTTTTAAGGAACAAAAACAAAAAATTGAATTCTGCTGCTCCTTTCTGCATTCCAGCCCACAGTTTCTTTTTTTTGTCTCTGTTACTTATTGTACTTAGGGTCTAGGAATTAAATAGCCTTGAAAGTAACAGCATTATATGTAATAAAGTATCAACAGTGCAACAATCTTCAAGTTGCATGACTGGTTTTAGAGTAAGTGCCAAAAGTTCCTCTGTGGTTTTGTGTGTGGGTTGCTACGCTTATTCCCCAGGTTCCTCCCACCTCCTAAACCACTAATTTTTTTGTAAATTTAAATTTACTAATACAGATTTCTTGTTTAAGTAATACAGCATTGAAGTGTACACATCTTTTTAAACAGCTGATGGGGAAATCTGTACATTTCTTTTTTGCCATAAACTGTTCATTCATATATTTCACATTTGCAACTTTTTTCTTTTGTATTGTTTTGTAGTCAGCTATAAGGAGTGGTGGTATTGACAGAATATAGTTCCCACCACACTGACCTTGTGATGACAGTTCCTCACAGCTGCAGGGAGTCCTTATGAATCAACCCCTAATCCAGATAATCCTGATCGCAACAAAATCATGAAAGTGGTTCCTGGTGATGTGTGTTTCCCTGCACAGACGCAGTGAGAAGAAAGTGTTAGAAATAAATCAGTCCAGAGTGATGATTCTTCACAGGCTGGGGGAGCCCGAGTGTGAAGCTGGGGGCTTCCATTGTGTTCTGCCCCATGCGGCCTCAAGTGGAAAGACAATGAAAAGGAGGGCTCGTGGTATAATGGTGAAAATAGTGCTCAGTGCTGAGAGGTGATGTCAACTCCACAGAAACTGAGGGAAAGGAGCTGGGGTTAATGTTATGCGACAAGCTGAATGCACTGATAGAAAGCATATATTGCAAGCACTGACACTGCCTTTATGCAGATTTTAGGAGGTCTTAACTAATTGTACAGAAATGAGTTTAGTAAAATCTCTAGTATTTTATGTATACTTGCTACAGCAGGGGCATTTTTCCTCCTATTTCTAATAATTTTGGGTTTAAAGGGAGAATAGATCAATTTTGTAATGTGGTAGGATTGGTAGTGAAGTAAAATTATCTGAATGATCAGGCTAGCCAAAAGTAGAAAGTTTTGTGGTGTTGGTTTGTTCATTCATTTAACTTTCTTTTCCAGTTCTTTGTGTTTTAGAATAAACTTAGACATATGGTCATACTCTCAGTATATCTGACAGAAATTTCTAATTACAGTCATACACAAAGTCAAATGTGTTCTTTACTACTTGGTATGAATAGCAAGCAAACTAAGAGAAATGGGCCTCTTAACAGATGCAGACTATCTTGGGAGCTGTCGTGGTTTAGCCCCAGCCGGCAAC
>NW_010522108.1:0-5863 GCF_000687285.1 Phaethon lepturus
TGGCAAGCTCCTCCGCCAGCTCTCTCAGTCCAGGTGAGGAGTTCCCAAAGGCTGGCACATCCATAGAATCTTCATTGACAGCCTGCAAAAGAGATTTTAAAAATTCTGGTTGTATCCCAGAATTATCTCCATATATAGCCCCTCCCCCGAACAAAACTGTGCGTACACGATTTGTTTTTGCTTTTCCCATCATGTGGCTATTAACATTTGCACAAACTGGGTGATGGTGTGACACTTTCTGGATCTTTTGTTGTTTTCCTTGTTTTCCTGCTTTGAACTCATTCTGCACTGTGTTAATAGCAAGATACAAAGCAATAGAGACTTAGACCAACTGACTACCTGTTCACATAAGCGCATCTCTGCATGTTGTTTTTTTTGCCTCTGATTCCTACAAAGTGTTTTTCCCTGTGGGATTATGTTTTAAGTTGTGTTGTAAAACTGATGCACATTTCCCCTGTCCCAGGGTTATTTGCGCTGGATTACAGCTATAGAGAAAACTCAAAGGATAGATGTGCAACTAAACAACTCAGACGAGATACAGACTGCTACAAAATACATTATTAAGTAAAATGACATTTGATTTGTAGCTGTGAGACCAACCCCTTTTGACATTCAAGGGAGCACAGCTATGGGCTGCCTTGAAAGCCTCTACACATCGATAGTTTTTCTGTTGCTAGGAGGAAGGGTTTTGAAGTAGGAGGAAAAGCAGAGACCCTCTAGTCAACAAAAAGATCCTCATGTAAGGGTCAAGAGGGAGCAGAACTCAGAGAGAGAAAAAAATTCAGCTGACCATACTGTGCTATTCTCTATTCACTTCAATACCTACACTTAATGATATGCTTTACAGCTAAACCTCGGGAATGTCAGGAATTTTTTTCTCATGGTGACACCCCATGTAGGAGGAATCTCCTGAGTTCTCCCTTTAAAGCAGAAAGATGAAAAAAAAACTTGCCTTGGAGAAATTTCCTCTGGATTTGAGCTTGTTGGTGTGTTGTTTACTCAAAAGATTTATGGACTGGAGATTAGTGAAGTCATAGCAACACAGAAATTGCCAAGTGAAAATAAAGCCAGCCCTGTGTACTCTTATTGAACATAATCAAGGAAGCAACTGACAAACAGGATTTTTTTCCCCCGTTATGCAGAGACTTTGTATGAGACAAAGCCGATTCTCGCTTTTCAAAACTCTTTGAGCAGTGTCTGGCATTCCAATAACTGATGTGATTAATTTGACTTCACCAAATAACGCGGTATTTTGTATCCTGACATACCCTACGTATAACCCATTTCTCCTTCTGGAGAAGTGAACATGTCCTTCTAGGAGGCAAGGGCTGGGAAAAGGCTCATTCCCAGCTCTGCCACGGACCTGCTGTCAAGTCACATAGGGTGAGATTTCTCTTTCTGTAAAGCTAGTGAAGAGCCACGGGTCTGAGCTTCCTTCGTCAGGAGCCATCCCCTGGCACCTCCAAAGACCACAGAGAGGGCTGTGCACCTCTGCACAGGGGCAGCGTCTTTTAGAGTAAGATGAACAGCATCTGGATGACTGCAGAGAAAGCCCGTAGGACTACCTTTCAGAGACAGGTTCAGGTCCTCACCTGCCCCATCTGAAGCCTCTCCTTACTTTTCTAGCCACAAAAGTGGCATGATTTTCATGACTGAATGTGTTGTTATGCCGTGTAGCAGATCAAAATGGCAGTGCCACTTCCCACTGCGGAAAAACAGGGCAGAATAAACTTTACCTGGTTACTCTAAATGTTTGTGGGTTCAACCACTGTATAAAACGTCTTTGCCAGGCCATGCAGAGGACAGCTCTCTCTTACTTTACTTTTTTGCACAGTGTTGTACACAATAGAATGATTTTTGTGGTGGCTGGAAGTTGCTGCTGCCATGCAGTTAAAAGCCCACTCCTGAAAAGTCCAAGCTTGAAATCTGACCTCAGGAATGGTGTGACAGGGAGGTGGTACCTTGATGGCTTCTTTTGGCACATTCATGATTGGCCTTGTGAGAGTGCAGCAAGGCTTTGGAATCACTTCAATTATAGGGGAATTATTTATTTGCTTGTATGCAAACAGAGAATGTCCCCTTATGTAAATCCTATTCAGTCAAGGTAGGTAAGTAGAGAGGAATGAAGAGTGTTTGTGGGCCTGGAAACTAGAGGAAGAATAGATAACTGCACCTATGAAAGCTGCCAAACTCTAGCCTAGTGCAAGAACAGGGATATGTCACATACCTTGACTGGTATGTCAAGACCAGTGAGAAGAGCAATTTGTTGAAGTGGCAATTTAGGGGCAGAAAGATCAGTCCAAGCACTAAATTGAAAATACACATCAATAACTTGCTGGTCTTTCTATATGTAGCTGAATAAAAGCACATCACCTGAAAAGGAGAGATGAAAGACAATACTTCTTGACAAGGTTGGGGTCTACAAAAACTTCTTGGTGTCAGGCAAATGCTGTGGTTCTTTTGGGAACAGTCACAGCTTTGAAGTCAAGGATCCAGTAGAGAAGTTGCCTGGAGGCTGTCAAAGGCAAAACAAAAGTCCTTGTGGAGATGCAGATAGCAGATAACCAAGAAGATGGTCATCTAGCAGAGATGCAGATCTGCTGGTAGGAAGCAGAGGCGAGTGCCCAAACAGAGCTGTACGACGATGGGCCACCTTGCGTGTGTTAAAATCAACACTGAAGAAAGCAATCAGAAGAGCTTTCCTCTGCTTTGTAAATCTCCATATGAGTGAGCAGGTCCTCTGATATGAGACTCTTGTGATGGTGGATTATCCAAGCTCTAATCCTTCGGTGTTGTCTGGGAGACAGTTCTCTCCTCCGTTAGACAGAACACTCCTGACCCTGTTTGGCTATTTGCTGTGGAAGCCGACGTGTGTAAGCAGTGCTAGTATCACTGTCCCAGACAGGTTACTGGGAGTTCATATCCTACCACGTAGCGTTTCCACGTCTCACTGTTGATTTGGTTTAACTGCCCCTCTATAGATGGAGCTCTGCCAGGTCAGCTCAGAGAAGTGACATTACCTTTACCCAGTTCTTCTTGTAACAAGAAGAAATAACATCTTTTTTACTCAGCACTGACGCAGTGGAATACTGCCAAACCCCTGGAAAGCCTCCAAATCGGCACATTTCTTCTGCCCATTAAAAACTAATACAGTACTACCAAAACAGAAAGCACTGTTGACAAAAACATATTTTTCCCACAATTTAAGATCCCAATTTACATGTAAAAGAAGCATTGAATACAGATTTAATTCGCTTTTTACATCTTCTGATGGTGTATAATAGGAATAACACCTCTTTTAAAGTAAACTAGAAAAAGGCAGACTTTCATGCACTGAATAAAGATCTCAGCTCACAGTGTTGGCTTCCTCGGCACACAGTGCTAGTTTAGTTCCTAATTTCCTCTCGAGTGACTTAATGGTACTGTATTGCTTAATTATAGCAGTTGCAAACTCCATCCTCTAAGAAATATCACTGGGACCCAAACATCTGCAAGATTTTGAAGGAGGAAGATACCACATAAAATACCCATTTTTGTATTATTTTTTGTTTATTATTCCGTCACACGTACCGCAGCTACTAAGCAGATGGAACAAGGCAGCATTTAAACAAGAACCAATGGTAACGTAATATAAGATATTGAGTTACACAAACTCTCTCTCCTGCAACGACTCAGTCTACAGTAGGGGGCACTTGCAGGTAACATGAGTTTTTTAAAAGCAAAATGCGGGTGAACCAGAGATTCTGAAGGTGGCATATATCTACCGGGTCGTCCTAGCCCATCTCTCCGCTAGCCGGTAAGCATTGTTCTCAGCTGCTTATTTATTGCTATTGTGCCATGTCTTCTTTTAAATGTCCCAAGCAGAATTCCCCTCAACACAAAACTGGTTTTGATGAGAGCAGGGCAGAGATTGCCATAAAGGAAATAGCATTTGCCTGTTCAGAGTCTCTATGATATTGGAAGCCTTAAAGCCTGATGAGTAGGAAGAAAGTTCAAAATGCTTTAATGTAGTTGCTGTTGCTATAGTAACTATTTCCTGGGCACCTGCACACCCCGCGCATTTGTCTCACTTGGTCCCTGGCTACCCAAAAGAGGGCCTGTGGGGCTGTGAAGGGAGAAGGTGGGGGAACACGTCACAGGTACTGCGAGACCATATTGTTTCATATTGCCTTCTCTGGAAAAGGTGTTTAAACATAAACAGTTGGGGAGCACTGGTCTGTTCCTAATGGAAGAGACGAAAAGAAGCATCAAAATCCAGAGAACTAAGTTCATCTTGATGGAGCTCTGGTGAACAAAGGAGCTCCAAAGGAATTTGTCCTTTGCTGTCTGAAGAGCTTGGTCCATGTGACCCACCTGCCCAGACATTTTCTAAAGGCATCTGATTTTTCAAACTTCATTATGAAAAATGTTAAGTACTGATCTTAAGAGTTTCCCCTGCACTTTCTGAAAGTGATCAAATGGACAACGGCTAAAGAAGAGTCCTGTTTCCTTGGGCTTGATCTCACTTTTGGAATAGCAGGGTGAGAAATTCATGGAAGAACAACAGAAAGGTTGTTGGAAATTGAGAGAAAACTTAGCCCAAGGCCTTCCCAGAACTTTGTTTCTGCTCTCTGTATGTTTTGTGGAGTTATTAAAATGTTAAAACCGAACAGGTAGTGCTTCCCTTCCCCATCATCCTCCCCAGGCACAGTGTTTAAGCGGGCCTGTTTTGAAAGGTGGCTTTGTTTTTCTAAGCAGTGGGTATGCAATTGCAGCAAGGTCAATGAGAGGTCAGGCAATGGCAGTCATCTGGGAGGTCAGGCGATTTCTTTTCTCTTCCCTGGAAAGAAAACACTTACCTCTCAGCAATCACATTTCTTGTGGGAAGGGAGCGGAATCGGAATGGGGAATGAGGATAAGAATTTACACATGCAGCTCCTATTAATTGTTATCGTGGGTTGTGGGTATTAAAATTAGCCTAGACTTTTTAGAAAGTGCATCCTGCAGTCAATAGAGAAGCAGCACGGTTCTCCCCGCTTCGAAATGCAAAAAATGAAATAAATAAATACACAAATCCCCATAAATAGCCAATGACATCTAACCCCAGTTAGTCTTCTGCTTTGCCAAAACTGCCGGCTAGACGTAAGGAACCCGTTGCTGCTGGTCTTTTTGCCTCCACTCTTCTCTCCAAAGACTTCCTCTGGAACAGCAAACTGTTAGCATAAGACATACTGAATAACTGTCTTCTGAAAAACAGTTTCAATTCCCTGTCACTTCTTAATAAAACCCACTATGGTGAGGAACTTACATACTGCCCTTCGCATTTTTTAATGAAGACACCTAAATGTTCTTAACATTCATCAGAACTGTGCTCCTCCTGGAAGGAATTTAAGATTAACCCGCCTACACAAGAAAATATTCTTATATATCAATTATTAATGAACTCTTTAATCGAATTTCCCTAGCTCCCTGTTGCATGTCTCCTTCGGACATCTTGCCTGTTGTTCCTGGCGACTTTGAAAAGACAAGGGAAAAACTTTGTTTTATAGACTTCCAATTGAATATTGAGAACCACAAGAAGAGCTAAGAGAGATTTTTGGTTGAATCCACTTTATTAACTGCATAATGCTATTTCCGTTTGACCAAAGTTATTCCATAATGAAGCTGAGATCCAATGAATGAATTGAGCCGAATAAGGCTGGAAGAAAGGGAAGCGGACTGGCCTTCGTATCCCCTCTCCTTTTCCAGAGAAGAAGAGCAAAGCCTGCGGCTTCAGAAACCACAACTTTTACGAAGAGCTGAATCGGGGAGGGAAACAAGTAGCTCCACGGGCAGCACGGCGAGCGGAGCCTGCCTTCCTGCGGCTTTGCGGCTACCTCCGCCT
>NW_010522109.1:0-12911 GCF_000687285.1 Phaethon lepturus
AACGGCCGCGCCTCGCGCCCGGCGGGGAAGGACCAACGGCCGCGCCCGCCTCTTCACAGCCCCAGGGCCGCGGCCACCTCAGCTGCTGACTGGCCCCTGCAGTCGATCCTTCCCCCAGGAGAGTTGTCTAATTTGATGGAAGTCCCTCCCCGCCGTAATTAGAAGGCCTGCCTGATCACCGCTGTAGGGAATGGAAGTATAGCAGGTGGTGCGTACCAAGGTGGAGTGGCAGCCTTTCGGGTGCATGCGGGCTCCCCGCCTGCGTGCCCTTGCGGGTGCATGCGGACTCCCCGCCTGCGTGCCGTGTCAGAGCTAGGCCCAGCGACGCAGCAGAAGAGACACGCAGATTCAGGGCGGAAGGTTGGCATCTTTCGTTGTGATCGGGACCAGTACCTCTCTGGGAAGCTGAATGCGTCCTGCATGGGATACAGGACATCTGTGTGTCCCCTTTTGAAGCTGCAGTCACCAGTGGCAAAGGCAGCCAAGCCTAGTCAAGGTTCACACTGGGAGAAATTTAGGATGTGGTTTCTTGGCAGATCAAGTGGTGAGCTGCCCTGGGGAACATGTTCCTACCCTGCTCTTGTACCAGCTCTGGTGCTATTCCTTACTAGGTGATAAATAGTCTAATAGGTAAATTGTAGCTGAGCCAACTGAAAATTTGGGGATGACTTAATTTTTTTTTACTTAAACCCCCCCACATTTATTAGTATTCTAGATGCACAAAAGGAATTTACAGTCTTGGTTTCTCTGTCTTGCTCTTGTCCAAGGCTGAGAGACACATTAGTTACTCAGACAACCTTGAAGAAAACTCCAGGAATTTCACCCTTCTGACTGGACCCAGCAACCAGAACTCAGTGCTTTTCTTGGTGTAATTTCAGCAGCCGTTACTGTGAATAAGGGCATTTTTTTCTTTCTTTTTTAAAAATTATTTTCAATTTTATATTTTCTAAGTGCCACCAAGAGGGCAGTTTCCTGCCCTCTTGGTCACAGTTTTCTGCTCCCCTTTTATGTCAAATCTGATACTTCTCACCACAAGGTGAGTTGATTCAGGTCATTGATCTGCCAGGAAACTTCTTTCTTCACTGCAGACTTTGTTTTCCCTGCCACATAAATTCACTTTGCTACTAGGTGAGCTGTGGCTAGCACTAATGCAATACAAGTGCTGGTTGTTCAAGCAGAGTGGGAGGAAGCAGAGCCATACAGTTAGTTTAGCTGTGGTCAAACCTCCCAGGCAGCTTCTGCAGTTGGAACTGGACCCGGTGGATTGCAAGTAGCCTACAGTCAGTGTTGCCTTTCCTGCACGCATGAGCCGGTGTTAGAACTCATGGGACTGAGTGAGGAGCTGGTTCAGGGAGTTAGTGCAGGTGAAAATAAACTGGATTATGTCTGGGGTAAATTTGGACTATCATTAGGCTTTAGCATTTGGATAAATCAGAGGGTTTTTACAGTTCTTCTGTAACAGAGCTACTGTTTCAAACTGATGCCTCAGGTGTTTTTTTTAGAGTTACTGCACAGCTGTAAAAACTACAGAATATTTTTGAGAGCTGCTTTATCTGATGGTTAACTGCCTGGGAGAAGTATGAGAAATTAGCACACCCTGTTAGCTACACTCACAGCCAATCTTTCCAAAGCATTGCAGAACTACTATAACTAATTCCAGCCTTTTGGTCGGAAGAGTGTGTAGCAGTATTGTGCTGTGGCCCTGTAATGGGCTTTCTGAAGAAGAGTTTTCCTATGTAACCTTTTTTTCAGTTACATCCAACCTTCTTGAATGTGGCATGGGTAGTGGCATTAGTTCTGTAACTTTAGTAGGGAATCGTAATCAGCAGCCTGGAAAGCTAAAAGCCTTAGGTTAATTGATCATGAATGTGCCCCAGTGGCATTTTGAAGGACCTTTGGCTGCCTTATTATTCAGGACTAATTTTTAAAAAAACTTGGAAATTTTCATACAGCAAATACTTGGTTTGCTGTCCAGGCTTTTCACAATACGTTGTTCTTCTAAGCTATTCCTCGAGATAAATGTTTTCCACTGTCCTACAATTACAGGCTCCTCATAAAGGTTTTCAGCTCTACAGAGATTTCAGTCATGAGCTAGCTACCTTGCTGAGACAGTTAAATTTCAGAGGCAATATTTACCAATGCTTAACTTAGCAACGGTAACTAGAATTCAACAGTTTAAACAGTAATTATGCCAGCATTACTAGACATTTGAATAGCCTCCAAATTTGAAACAAACTACACTTCTTCGAGTTATTCGAGTTATTTTCTTGAACATGTACCAAACCCTAGCTACCTATGTCTATAGTGTTCCTTCTGATACTTTTGATTTAGCACTGAGTTTTGTTTTGTTCTCTAAAACCATACAAAGCAAAACCCTGTTGGGAATTAGGCTGTGCTGAACACTGGGACAATCTGTTTTTCATCAGTAATCCCAAAGGGTGAAGGTATGTTAGTCAACTGCTAGACATAGTTTTGTTTGTTTGAGTAATTCTCATTTCTATAGCAGTTTTAATAGGTAATTAACTATACTGAGGTTAATATATTATGAAATGTGTCACTTATGATGTGGTGTGACTTTGAAGCGGCTGGTGCTTTTCTGTTTTTTTATTTTTGTGGGGAATTACTAATCTAGGCAGGTTATTTTGTGCTTGACTTGTGATGTTACGGATGGCCATAGTGTATGCTGATATTTTTACTCAAATAGCTGTCCCTTTGACTATAAATTGCAGTATGTAAGCTTCAGTATTTTTGATGAACCAAGTATCAATTTAAATATTGCTAGCCTAGGGACAAGGAGTGTGTTTTTACTGACTTAGTTGTCTGCTAGGTTTTATAGTTCAGTAAACCCTATTTAATACCTTATCTTCCCTTTTTTCGCAGTTACCTACTCTAAATGCAGATTTTTTGGAGAGAGCTGATGGACCTACCTATGACAGGTTGATTCTTGTTTAGCTTTACAAGAGGCAGGTGTGCTTGAGCCTGTGTTCAAGGACTTGGCCCGCCATGGGCAATCGGCAGTGCTGTCCTGTGCTGGATGTTGCCCATAGGACCTGGCTCTGCAAAAGGCCTCTTGCCAAAGTTTGGCACTGCCCAAGCACCCCTTCAGAGCCTGCACAGTCATAGGCTGTGTGGGAAAAAGATGCTGCTCACAGCTGTTCACTCAGGTTTCAGTGGGTGCTCAGTTAATGAGTTTATGACTTCTCATGTATGCTCCATTCCACCGTATCCTCATTTCTGGCTTTCAGTCTCCTAATGCTTTGTGGAAGCACTTGAAAAACAGATACCTTTCCGCTATAGCTCCATGATAGCTGACATTCATGGAACTCTTTTCTTTTCTCTGCATCAGTATCCTCCACTGGGGATAGATCGAATTTCAAGGTGTCTGCAGAGGTCACAAGGAACTGTGACTCACTTTGAAGGGGACTTTTTTGGAGGTTGGTGATTGCAAAGTATTTCAGTGAGCAGAGGTGTCAAATCAGCTGCAGATTGGACCAGCAAGTCAGCTCACTTAGCTGACCTACTAGAAATCCTAACTAGAATCTTACATTTCTTGTTATGTAGAAGTGATTTTTTCCTTTGACTTCAGCTATGAAATCCTAATTCCTAATTCCTCAACACTTGGTTATACTCAGCTTTAGACATTAGAACCTGTTTTATTAATAGAAAATATAGTTAATGAAATTCATTCACTACTCTCCTCTTTTTTCAGTTTCTGTGTTCTATTCTCTCATTTGCTTTTTTCCTGCTTACCTCTATTACCAGTTCTTTGTATAGCGGGGCTGTTGCTACAGTGCTCATTTGCACTATTCACAGAGCAGGAAAGGAAGGAAAAATTAAGAAAAGCTAAACCTTTTCGGATGCTATAGAGTTTAGACTTTGGAAAGAGATTTCCACTCCGCAGGTTCAGACACCCGAGGCTTTGCAGCGTTTGCCAGCAGGCAGGGATATCTTGCTTTGATCCACGAGATGTCACCAGAGGGTAACAAGTAATTGGAAGTTTGTATTGGGATTCAAGCTCACTGTACTGTTAAGGGGAAGGTAAGTGGACAGGAAGCATGGGAAAGCACAGCACTTCTTAAGCTGGCTAATCATAGGGTTCTCCAGGCTGCACCATTTTCTGTGCAGACAGCCTCCTTTCTTTTCTCTTCTGTTTTCTACTTTTTTATGGTCTGATGGGAGACCTCACTGTAATGGTACAAGGCAGCATACTCCATTCTAGCTAGCTCAAGTGACAATAATCGTAGCACAAAACAACACTTACCTAACTATTGATGAATAGCCCAGAGATGGGGTTCAGAGTGGATGACTTGTGACTTCAGTGAACCTGTGTAAAAGGTCAGCTGTGTTGGTTCTTTTCTTACCTGTTTCACCTGACCCTTCCAGCTGAAAGCCTCAACTGGGTATTTTTCAGGATTGCTAAACTGAAGTCTACAATCTTCAGTTTCCAGTTTCAAATGCCTTTCTGTCCCATTTTCAAATTCACAGCTACTAAAGTTGCTCTTAAAGGTTTATTTACAGTATTACCATAGTGTTTCTGTAAGGTTGCAATCAGATGAGACAGGCTGACCTCATCTAAATCATTGGTGCTGGCAAAAGGGGTGATTCTGTCTCCCTCTCCTCCTCATGTGGCCTCCTAGCTCCACTGCCTCCCTTACTTCATCCGTGGTGTTCTTCTGACACTTCAGAAGAGATCTAGATGGTACCTTTACCTTGCTGCACTCTACCACAAACTCTTTTATGACATTGCTTTTAAAAGATAAAAAAGGTGCAAACTGGCAGAGAATAAACATGCCATGCCTTGTTAGACAAAAACCATATAGAAAGTCCAGCATTGTATGCCACACATATAGATATCTAATAGTGTAGACGTACAGGAGATCTGCTACACTCCACAGAAGATGACAGGTGTGTTAGCAGGGTAGCATGAAATGACAATACTACTACTACGTATGCAATTAATAACTATGGATCTTAGCTACTCCATCCTGCATATCATGACCTAGTAGTTTAGCCCACCTGTTAGAAGCATATATGGTATCTTGAGAGGGGACCTGGTCTTCAGAAGGCTCTAGTAGCTAGTAGTTGAAGATCTAACCATTTTGCTGCAAAGCCAGAAGACTTGTAGCATACATGTAGCACTCCAGCAGACTGTCAGTGTCTGTCTTCCCAGCAGCCTGTGTGGAAAACTGGAGCAGAAAGTGGAAGAAGGAAAGGGAACCTTTCCTCTGTTCTGTCTAAATTTATTTGATATAAAGCCTTTTAATGATACCTTTCCATTTCAAGAAATTGGCATTTTGCAACTAAGAGCTTGTTTTGCTAGAAAATGGCCCACCAAATCTCTTTACTGTGTTTGTTTCTAGGCTATTGAAATTAAAAATCTTAAACTACTTTGTATTGAGTGGTGAGCTTAGACGTATTTCTCTGCTCATTTATTACTGGTTAAAGAAATTCTAGGTGAAGCTGTCTGAATCATAGTGAGACTCATCTTTCTGTTGCAGAGATGTTAGAAGCAACTGATATGAAATTCTAGGAACAAAATTGTAATATTCTACAGTGACATGTGAGAGATTCCTGGTGTTGGATGGTAACTAGATTCTTGGCACTGAGCCATCCTCATCTTCCTTGGATGGACATGGTTGGGATTCCTCAGAACAGATGTGCTTTTCAAGATCAGGGAAGGGAGCTGTGAAAGCTCAAGAATTATCTCATCTCCTAATACAGAACCACCAAAGGGAGCCTTGCTCAATTCACTTTCATGGAGTTGAGAAAATGTTTCCATCCCAGAAATAGATTTTGAGTTCTATTAGTTCATTATAGATACACAGCCAAACTCATTCCAGAGCTATGCCAGCAGTAGTTCAGATAGTTAGGTTAGTACGGGTATCCCAGTCATTGCAAGCAAGCTACTTGCTCCCTCCTCTCTGCTGAGGCCTTGTTATCTGTCAAGAACTGAAGTGGCCAAGGGGAAATGAAAGGGTAAGGATTAAGGAGAAAGCTTAGCTGAGCCTTGACCTCAAGGGAATTTAAAATTACTCTTTTCTGCTAAATTTTGACTTTGCCATTTTGTTTTGTTTGCGATGGAAGAGTAAATGACATTCATGTGTCCAAATCCAGTGTTGTTTTTGAACCACTAACTTTAGGCTTGAATGAAATTCAGCATAAAACTCATGATGAATTTATGAAATCCTCTGAAGGAGACACTTAAATCAAACCCTACTTGTGTAATTTGTTACTATATTATCATCAAGGCAAGCTTATGCTCAGCAAACTTTTAAGAGGCGTTACAGTATGAGCAACACTCATAGAGGCTGCCAACAGCATCAAGTGATGGAATGTGCTTATCAAAGATCTTAGAAAAAAGGGAGGAGGGAAAAAAGAGGCTTTATCCTCACAGCCTTATTTACTGAGCAGTATCAAACTGAACAGACAAGATCTGCCATCTAGTTTAGTCTAAGGGTACTCCAACCTCTTTCACAGGAATGAACTGCATACATATACTAGAAAATAGTAATCGAGTAACTGCTTGCCTGTCAAAGGGAATATTCAAAAGCTCAAGAAACTGCACAGAGTGACTGAGGCTCTATGGCTTATTCCTCTTGCCAGGGAGTCTCTTCAAGGTATTCTGTGGTTCAGTGTGGAAAGGAGAAGCAGAGGAAAGCTGTTTGTGTAGCATTCTCCCTGAAGTAAATAGAGGTGTAATAACTTTGTTGCATTGGGCTGTCCTCTCCTGGAAGCTTGGGATGGGTAAGAGGTTATTGGAGAGCCAAGGCTTCCTGTCTCTTCCACAAAAGAAAACAAGTGGAACAAATGCTAAGTATTGCCACAAAAATAATGCAAACCCTTTCACATTAGGAGGCCAGTAGCTTGCATGCAGTTGCCACTCACACAATGGTTAAAGGAACCGGAACTTCTGGAACTATTGTTCAGATGTATAATGTGAGATAGCTGCAATTTTAACTCCAATGGGAGTGAGAAAACTGGATGCAGTTGTTATCTCAGGGGCACAGCAAAGTTATATTAATAATTTCTATAAATATTCTTCAACAAAGATATGAAGCAATTTCCCAGTTTTAAATGCTAATGTACAGCAGGCTACATTGTAAGACCATATATTTGATGTTCAAGAGATTTCAAATGTCCTAGAGCCACAAAGATCACTTGGCAGCCCTGACAGAAAGTATTGTCACAGTACTGACCCTAGAAAATGTTGGCAGATCATGTTACTGTATACATGGAAATACAGTCTGAATGAAATCTATCCCACCAAGTGATGTGCCTCTTTCTGCATGAACCTCCTGCGTTTTTCAGTAGTCAGACTGCACTGCCTCTGGAAATGACAGAGTATAAAATGTCATGGATTACGATCACCAAACCCTTTGCCTTCATAGAACTTTCTTCAGCTCTGTCACTTTTCTATAATAGAAACATGACATCTAAAATTAGAACAGATGTTTATATGTATGTTGGTACGCGTGTTTACGTGCACATACAGGGTAGCTAGTCAGAATGTGGATTTCTGCAAGCTCTATTGGGAAAAGAAATTAATTATTAAATAGGTCATTTCTATGTGACGTGATTTGTGAGTAGCCAGAAGGATAGTGGAAATTCCTACCTGTCTGAAATCAGGTAGATTCAGTCAACAAGGACTATATTATTTGCTCAAAGTTCCAAACATATTTATTTTTAACAGGTCAAAAGTTTTGTCTAATGATTATCTCACAAGAGCTCTGCCATTGTGTTTGCTATTTCAGTTGCAACTTCCATCTCCTCGCTGGCCAGTGTCCTGCCTTTCACATGTATGCACCTCTACTACCTGTACTGTTTCCTTTGCTCAGTTACTGAGCCTTGTTTTGGGTGGGAATACATAACTGTGTTTCTCCACAGCCTCCTAGTATTCCAGCTGCCTGGTTCCCAAAAACGGAGTTAAATTATTTCCTAAATTATCAGACATGTTTGAAATTTGGTGCAATATATATTAATATCGATAAGTTCTTTTGAACTACATATGTTGAAATGCATTTTGATTGTATATGTGATTTGATTGCATTCTGCAATGAAATTTTAAGGGCATCTTAACAGAAACATATGAAGAGCAGTGTTTGCATAAATAAAATAAAATAATGCACTAAGGATTGAATCATACCAGCGTGCTAACAATCTTAAAAAATTTTGATTTATTGCTACCTAGGGTTCATATAGAAAATATCTACATAAGTAACCTGCTTTCAAACAGGAGAAATTTTTTCATCATTTGATTTCTTAAAGACAAGGAAGGTTTTAGTCTCGCTTCCTAAGAACATAAGGTTATATGACCGTAGGTTGTATATGTGCATGTATGTCTGTGTCTGCTCTCTCCACCCCCTCCCTGTAACTTGAACCTGTTGGCTACTTTCAGACAAATTTGAGAAAGGGTCATAGGTCTCAATGATATTAGGTTCCTACAAGTTTTGTGATAATAGCTAGCTGGATAGGAATAAAAAGACACTTTAAGTGCCCCAACTAGCAGAAAGTAGCTGTTAGATACCAGAGTATCCACATTATGGAGATTCCTTATAAATTCTGATCTCTTATTATGGTAAATTTATGATTATCATTTACCATATGAATTGCAGAAAAAGAGAGGAAATAATTTTTACTTAGTTCTTTTACTCATAGGAGTAAGTATTTAATTCTGTAGTCAAATCTCCATTGTAGCAGATTGCATTCAGTCTGATGGAGAATTTGGCACTTCAGCATGTCACACAGTGAAGATGTCCTGGCAAGGAAGAACAGAAAATCTTCCCCAAAGTACCCAGAACTGGCATTTGAACAAAACTACAGGATTTGTCCTTCAGTAACAGTAAGATAAAACAGGCAGAAGCCATGTAGAGTTTATCATCAATTTTAAAGATTAAATCAGGTTCAGTGAAGCTGGGATTAGGGAGAAAGAATTTCCTGCAATTTTACATATGTAGCTTGTTTGGTTGGATAAGAGATTAAATCTAATTACATCCTTTTTTTGACTGTGAAGAATGATAAAGCAAGATTTTATATTATTTAATTAAAATTGAAATATCTTTCAAAGGACTTTGAAAATAGTACATTGATTTTCAGCCCTTACTATAGGTCACAAGTTAAAATATGTTAAATTAAAGAAATTGTTTTAATTATGTGTAACAAAGAATTTTTACCATTTTTAGAGTTCAGAGTTAACAACAAAATTACGAGCTTAAAGGATTAAAAAAAATGTATCATTTTAATATTTTGAGGTGCATTTATTCTTCCCAACTGGAACAGTCCAGACTTCTGAACTTCAGGAAGTTTGAAACTTGCTTTCTAAGAAGCATACTGGATTCTTCTGTGTTGTTCCTGATAGCTAACAGATAAGATTTGCTGTGCCAAATTCTTTTCTTGAGGGTGCAGTCCGTTGGAATTTAACAAGCAGTAGCCTTGACAAGGCACTAGAAGGAACTGAAGTCTCTCACAATCATATTGTTGAACAGAGTAAGCTTCTGTGAGTAAAGTAAAAGGATAAGTAAAAACTGTTGAATGTCTGTAAATGTTGAGACCAGCTCACACCAGATATATTATACTAAATCACTTTAATCAGTAGTATAGCAGAAATACTGATAAGAAGGTGTAAACTGTTCCTTACCCTTAAATATCATGTCCCTCAGGTGCTTCAGGCATGTTGCTATACCACATTACAAATCTAAACAATGTCTGCTCTGAAAGGCAAGGCTCAAGTCCTGGGCAGATAGAAATTCCCATTTAAACAGTAGTATAATCTTTTGAGACTTCTGTTTCTCTAATAGATATGTGCTAAAGACAAAGACATATGAGACTGAGACCAGGTACTGTCCTAAAACATAGCTGAGTTTATACTTTGATCTTCATTAACATGGGTCTTGTTGCCAAGGATAACTTCTCTCTACAGCATGTGTCCTGTTGCTTTTTGTAATTCTGTGGTTTTAAACTATAATTTTACTACTTAATATCTTATTCTCTAATGTTGTTGGGCCAGAATGTTGTTCTTTGTTAACTGGAATCATATTGCTTTAAATGGATTATCTAGTTATCAGAAAGAGATGGTTTTATATAAGCCTGCAAGGCATCTTGTGTCATTCAAAAATGAGGGATAGAATATTACAAAAAGTGCATAGAGCCCCATTAAAAAAAAAAACAACACCAAAACCTGCTAGTTAATCTTTATAGGCCAGATCTCAGCAATAGCAATGTGAAGCTCCTGTTCCTGTTTGAAGTTAAAATTCCATACTGAGGTGAGGTTGTGTGTAACAACATTAATGACGTGAGCTTTATAATAGGATCTTCTGATCTAAAGAGCTCAGCACCTACACAGTCAAACCACATGTTTAAGTAACTATCTTGTATTTGAATGAATAAACTTGGCTTTATTTACATTTGAATAATCACTACTGGTGTTGTGCTCCATGATTTATGTCACTGCTAAAATGTACATTGGTAGATCAAGCCCTTCTTGTAGAAGAGGAAGAAAAAGGTATAAAGAGCTACCTAGTATACAAAAGGCAAGTGGCCTCTCATTTTGATGCCAAAGCGGGAACTGTGACAAATGACAGTTCCATACACCATAAATGCGAACTGTATGAAGTCTGTATTGGGTGTTAGGGAATAAAAACATGTAAGCAGGGGAATATAAGTAAATGACTGCTTTAAGGAGACAAATGTGACCCAGAAGATGGTCAAGTGATGCAAGAAGCTTAGGGATGCCACTAGAGTGCATTGTAGATGGTTAGTGCATTGATAGCATTGCAGGTATCGAGGCCCATGTGAGGGCAATCTGTGGGTCAAATGACTGGTACTCAATGAAGGATGGAAGGAAGATGCTATTTACCATGAGTAAAGGTTTCAAGGTCAGACCATAAATGTACCAGTTAGCAAAAGGACAGAATTTCTGCTTTGATTGTACTTAAATGAAGATTGGATTATGTCCAGGAGGAACTACCGTGAAGAAACAAAGAAACAGACCTTTGACATACAGGAGAAAACGTTTTCACTGAAAAAAATGTAAGCACAGAAAATGCAGTCCAGCAGGAAAATAAATAAACGGTAGAGCATTCAGCATGAAGCTCATTGTAATGATGTTGAGGACAATTATAGGAACCCTGTAAAGCATCAAGCATATGTAGAAAGTAGAAAAAGAAGTATTGTGCAGAGTCAGAAAAACTATGTAAACCGAGTTGATAAAGAATGATTCAAAGGTCCAAAACCAGCTGATAAGTCAAGAAGGACAGAAAAAGCAGCAAGACCTTTGGATTTAGCCACAAGCCAATCATTAATTTTTTTAGAAGGTCAATGTGAGTAGAGTGACTTTAGCAAAATCAATTGAATCAAATAACAAGCATTTGAGCCGAACTAGCATAGATTTAGGTTTTCTTTAAAATTAACTAGATTACAAAAATTGGTAACTAGGAATCCTGTAGCATAAAGAGAATTCCTTCCTGAAACTAAAATAATATCCTTGTATCCTTTTCAATACAAGAATAGGGTTTGAAGCAATTGTGTTACAAATGAGTCCTAACTGAGTGAGTTACAAAAAAGTTCTGCGGTCATATCGAACAGGGCAAAGCATGCTTGGTATCATACCAACTAAAATAATTAACTTTGCTTCGTGAAGTATGTAAACTCATGAAAAGAGAACTCACCTTGTCATATTTCTCCTGGGAAGGTGTAGTGTTTACTTGTGCCAAAAAGGGAAACTGCTGAATGATCAATTACCCAACAGAATAAAACTTGCTTACTTGTATATCTAAGGCGTTTTTAATCTGTAGCTCATTTGCTGTATTCTAAGACCATAGCTTATGTTTTAATATACACTAATACCAGTGATGTTTACCTTTTTCCTGCTGTAGATATGTCTGCTGAGTTCACTAGCGCTACCCATGATCTCGCATATAGATATTATGTTAAATATCATGTCTGTTCACAGCCATGCCCTGCTGTGCACTGTACCCTCTGAGTAACAAGGTATAGCCCAAAGGAGTATTGAACAAGGCTGAAGAAATGCTAGACACTGCATGGGTGATAAAGGCAGAACCAAAACAAGGTTGAAAGAAAGATGCAGATTTTTACAACTTTGAACAGGGTAACTCAGGCAAAACTAGTTTTTGATACGTCTGCTTTTTACTTCTGTAAGGCAAAATCAAATGATTTAAAAGTGAACTTGTATGCAAAGTTGAGAAAGTGCAGAATAACTTATCAGGCTAAGGGGAATATACTAAATATGAGTAGAGCAGATAGCAAGCACATTTCTTGTTGTAGGCTGCAGTTCTGTTGAGGTAGAAGTATTTTTGAAGATACTTCTGTTGATTTTATCATGGAGAGATTTTGCAGGGAAATATAAACATAAGTCTAGCAGGAGCTAACCATTTTAGGTTTTCATTTTAAGAGGACTTTTCATCATATCACAATATGCATTTTGAGAAGACAGAATTTGAGATTACAAGTGTTTGGAATATTCTTGAAACACCCCTTCAGTAGTTAAAGAATTTAAGTATTTTTAGGTGAATTGCAAGATCTTTGGGTTGTAGTCTAAAAATCTGAATTCTTAACATGAATTATTGGAATTTTTTGGTAAAATTCAATTTCTTTTGTCTACTACAGGTTTAATGAAGAATGTGCATATTTGATGACTAAAAATAACTGAATTATGCACTTCAGTGCAGTTTTTAAGAGAATTTTAAACCTGACTGGAAATCATTGAAGTCAAATTGCTGCTGAAGAATGGAATTGTGAATTGTGGAAATGAAATCCAGGTGTGCCGAAAGAAGCTAGCGCTCAGCTTTGGAGATAGCCGGGCTGCGCCTCCCGGACTCTGACCGCTCCTAGCTGCTCTTTCATCCCGACTCGCGGGCAGTGCCCAGTTACCGCTGAACCATGAGCGCGGGGGCGCC
>NW_010522110.1:0-25963 GCF_000687285.1 Phaethon lepturus
AGCGGGGTGCGAGGTGCTTCGGCCGCCCCTTTCTGATGGGGGTGGCCCCTCCCGCCCTGGGAGTAACCGCCGGCGCCTGGGAGCGGGGCGGGAAAGCTGTTTTTCCGAACTAGTCGTCTAACGAATTCTACAGCTTTTCTCTATCCCCTAAGCTGGAAAGAAAAACCAAAATAATCAGAAAGCTGAAGAAAGTAATAGTTTAACACTTCGGAGGAGCCGGGGGTAGCGCTGGGTGGTGCAGCGAGCGCCGTGTAAATTCTTCTGAACAAGTTCTGTTTGAAAGGAATGGCAGCAAATGCACTCGGTCAGCGCTTCAGTTTGACGTCTGTCATTTTGTGCGGGCTGTTTGCATCCCAAGACGTTGTGCGGGTTTCTTTGAACTATTAAAAGTTTGGTCTAATAAAATGCGTTCTCCCTCTACCAATCTGGCCTTGCTTATGTACAAATTAGAACTGGTTTTTATAGAGGTGTGTGAGAGACCAACATGGTGGACTGTAGCAGAGTATCCAGGCTCAGCTGGCAGCACCAGGAAGGCGCTGATGATAGCGTAGCTCTCTGGACAGACTTATTTATCATGGGTTTTTTTTTGGTGGGGTAACCTGATTTATGTTACGCTACGTGATGCCAAGCTGGACCGCTCCTGCAGCAGAGAGAGGGGCTTAGAACAGTGCCTGCTTGTGTGAAAACGGATGACTCGTGGCTGCGCTCTGACACAGGTCTGAGGGCTTCACTGTTCTTTGCATCAGAAAATTATCTGTATTTGCAGTGGCTAACAGCTTTAATTTAAGGGAATCTGTGAAGTGTAAAAATGTTGTTACCTGCTAATCTAGAAGTTTATTTGTTTTAAATTAAAATGCTTCTGAAAGCATAAACATTCATTTTTAGGAGACAATAACTAGATGTTTTGAATATTTTGAGCATAAAATCCTTAAAATATTTGTTATAGATGTGACAGCTGAGGCGGTAGGTGTAGCTATTGCTGCACCTCCGTCAGAAGGGGAGGCAAATGCAGAGCTGTGTCGCTACCTCTCTAAGGTGCTAGAAGTGAAGAAGAGTGAAGTTATTTTAGAGAAGGTACTTCCTTTTTTTTTTTTTCTTTCAGTCTTGCCCTACTGCAATTTAAATTCAAGACTTTGAAACTTACTCATTGAGTACAGGGAGCTGCTCTCCCAAGTTCATTCCAAAAAACACTTCCAGGGTGTTTAGTGGAGTTAATGGAATGACTCATTGAGAACTAACCTAGTGCAGGAAGAACCATGCTGATTTTGAGATCTTTAATCAGGATAGTTCTCATCATTATATATTTTCCAAATTTGTGTGGTTCGTGTTCTCTGTGTTCTTCAAAGATTTTCCTGTTTTTGTCTCACCTGCAGTTCACAAAATTTGTGCTTTCCAGAGAATGTGCATTTTATTAATAATTTTTTTAAAGTGACTTCTGTATTTGAGGGAAAATTTTCTGACAATTAATGGTCACACATAAGCAAGAGCGTATATAAGCACTTGGATTATAGCTGGGCCTCAAGAGTTTCTTTGCATTAAAATTTACATGTCTTGAGTTTGGCAAGTGGAAACTCTCTGTTTTATCCATGGCACTGAATAAATAATTTGTTTTATTAATTCATTGTACTTAGTCTTTCCAGACATGTTAATTTACAGTTTATGAACATAAGAGCACAATGAAAAATTGTGCTTTTTATTTTTGTCTGTTGGTTTATTGTACAAGTTTTAGAGGTCTGTTAAACGATAGTGGTAAATAGCAACATGATCAATGAATTAAGCACTGTGTTGCTGAAGGGTAGAGATGTGAAGATTTGAGTCTTGTTTTTCCTGAATCATGAGCAGACTGCTTCATTTGATTATCAACATTTTACAGATAACACTGTTTTTCTACCTTAAAGGGATGCTCAGGTTTAATTAGATTATTCTTATAAGTGCTAAGCAGAGTTGAATATAAAAGAGGCCGGTGTCCTCACCTTCTTGACTCAGTTGTTCTGAGCTAATGTCCAATTAATTACATGCTAGTGTTTGTTTTTCACAAGCCACTGTTTGTTCTCAGTGAAGCATTGTGGTAAAGTCTGTATTTTACCTGTGGCTTAGATTTTTCCATCCTGATCTGCTAGGTGTAAGCTGTAAGTGATTTTTACTGGTTGCTCTCTTATGTGCTACTTGCATTATGATAAGTGTTAACATTAACAAAACCAATCCAAATTGTGAAATTGGTGGGCAGTGATCCAGTATAAAACTGGGGTTACCAGATTTGTATGCAAGGGCCTTGATTTTCATCATCAGCTGGCCAAACTACTTCAAAAATCTATTTTTAATTCTAAATTTTATGCTATATTTCTGTATAGTAGAGTTAAGGACTTTTTTCTCCTTCAGGATGTCATTTATGGGCTTTTCAAACTTTGCCAGGCTGCAAATTAAAAAGCAACTTGTTTCTCATGGTTTACTAAATACTAGCAAAGTTGTGACTTCAGGCAACATGAAATGAAGCTGTAGGTTTGCCAGTTTCTATGTAAAATAGTCTCTTTTTTTTTTTTTTTTTAGTAATACAAAACCAGGTCAGTAATACTTCAAGTAACTGCTGTGTGAGTCTGAATGTTTTATAGGTTATTTATGATGTGAGTTCTTTTCATGTAGTTGATATTATCAACCTGAGAACTCAGCTTAAGAGTCTGAAAGTACAGTTATCAAATATACATACATATACACCTACTTTTAAAAAACAAATGCAAATTAGTTGTCGAGTCTTGCTTCTAGACGATACAAGTGAATTATGGAAACTTTTCACTCCTTGCTTTTTGTTCTAGCCTATAAAAAGAGCATCAATTATGGCATGCTCTAGGAGCTATATCCAATTTTAAAAGGTGTGTAGATAAGACATTGTTTTCCACCTTTCAAATAACTAGAAAGAACACTGATGAATTGTCTCTTACTGCTGTTAATTTTGCATACCCACACTTTAAGAAATTTTTTTAGTTATTTTGTTGGCATTACAGTGAGATTTTTTTGGAATGTGTATTTAGTGGTGATTATCTGAAAGATTTTTTTTTTGTGTGTGTGTATGTGTTTAAACCAGGGTGGTAAATCACGTGAAAAAGTGGTGAAGATTTTGATATCGATGACACCAGATGAGATTTTAGAAAAACTGAAAAAAGAAGCTTCCAGCTGACCTAAAACGAGAGCAGGAAATGGGACAATGCATCTTGGTAAATGGACTGTCACTCTTTCTTATGTGAATCTAGTCCTGCTGAGAATGTGGGTAATTACTAGGGAAAGATACTTCTTCCCCACCCCCTGCCCTCTCCCTTATTACTATAGATGAAGTTTTTGTGTAGCTTTGGTTAGAAAAACTTGTCTTTACTGAGGCTCTGTATCTGCTTCTGTCACTACAGACTTTTTTGCTCTCTGGAGAGTTTGTAAGATTTCTCCTTTTTTCATGATCTCTAAACCAGGTTTAGAAAACTTGTTTCTTAGGGAAACAGACTTTGGTTAACAACATGAAAGTCTTGAGTGACAGGCTTCAGTGTGGAAAGTGGTACAAAAGGATGAGTCTGTCTGGGTGGTAAAGATCCTAGTAGAACATTCTCTTCCATAACTAGCGCCAGGTACTGGGTGCAGTTTTCCACTATGGGCACATATGTAAATCCAAAATAAAGGTATTTGAAGCCAATACACTGTTGTTGATCACACAGGCAAGCTAAAAGCAGAATCACCTGAAGAACTGAAACAAAACCAGAAATTTGCCCTATGAAAAACTGACCCAGAACTTAACAGTGTCACTTTGTAATAGTCTGTAATTAGTTTCCTGAAAAGTAGAGATATACAATCGTGTCTTTGCCGAATGTGTGTCAAGTGTAATGACTGTTTTTAATAAAAGGGGCAAAAAGTATAATCGAACTTTGTTTTGTGTTTACATTTTTAACAAAAGAAAATTGTTTCCTAGAAGTCACTAATCAGAATGTTATTTTTAAACAGGGATTACCCTTGGTTTGAAAATGACTAATATTCCAGCCCATAGAGAACTGAGCAGAGTCATTTGTAGAACACAACAAGAAGTCTGAAACAAAATGTGCAACTCTACTCCAGTGTCAGGGCTAATGAGAGGAAGGCTTAACTTCCTTTATCATGCTTGGGAGGTCAGAATAAGATTTAACTAGTATTTCCCAAAAATGTATGTGGTATAGCACATGTCTCTGGTAGGAGTTTGGTTTTCCATCTGCTTCACTGCTGATGGCTGAAATTGTCCTATCTTTACTATGGTTGTCATATTTAAATATATATATATATATAAAAAAAAATTTAATGCCTAAAGTAAAAAAGAAAAACTCTTCTGAAGGTTTGCTTAAGGTTTGTCATACCTTTTCTGGGAAAACCATGTTACAAATGCAAAAGTTACAGCTAAATTTCTTTACCAGCTTCTTGCAGTGCAGACTTCATAGCTCATAATGTAGCTTTCATGGACAAAAATATTTTTCTTTAGGAAGTTCTTTGTGCTGCCTGTTATCCTAAATATCGCAACAATTATTTTTAGAGTTAGAGAACTGGAGCTTGTCAGGATGACAGTGCCTTCAAGGTGACTCATTTTAAAGATGTTACGAAAAAATATTACTTTCTTGTTTTGGACAGCGTTTGGAGAACTAAGTCTAAATTGTGAATGCTGTTTGCTGAATGGTTTGCATCTGGGCTCCTTATTTTCTCAGGCATTTGGTCAGCCACACATTGCCTCGGTTGCCTTTCCTTAATTATCCTTTTCAGTCTGTACAGGCTGGTTTTGTTTTAGTGTTCGGTGAGTTCTGGTTGACGGCTCCTTGCTGTTGCATCTGTTCTTGCCCAGCAGAGGGGTATCATGTCTTGCAGAAAAATTAAGGCAAGGCAAGCCAAAGTGAAGTGTTCATGTTTTGTTGTGGGTTTTTTTTCTTATTTCCTAAACTTCTTTTTATTGTGAGTAGAAAACAGCAATCCAAAGACTGAGGAATCCTGCATTTATGTTGTATTCTGAGTTGGATGCTGCAACAGCCATTAAAAAGATTTCTTTAGAAGCTAATACCATGTGTTACGTGATAAATATTATATCCTATATTGAAATAATGTGTTACACTTCCCAATGGCTTCAGACCCAGATGGAGGGAGGAGCTGGGTAGGCAGGTACAGTCTCTGAAGTACACTGGTCTTCATTGATGATTATGTACAACAGTAGCCAGTTTAATCATTCAGTTCCCTCTGTTTTGTCAGCATGTTCGGCCCAGTCTTTGCTAGCTTCTGCTTCAGTGGTTTCATCTTTCCTAAAAGCCTTCAGATGGCATTCTGCATCTTTTCTTCCTAATCAGTGAAAGTAACTTGAAGAAAAAAAATATGGTGCCTTCAGTGTATTGTGTTGTCATTTCCATGTAATGTGAGCCAGGCATATTGTCGTAGTCATCACTTGTCAATCAGAAGACAAGTACTGTTCAGCTAGGAAGTTTGTTAGTCCTTGGGAAAACAACCACTGGGCCCTCCTTCCTATTGCATTTCTGTTTTGTTTTTTTGTTGTTGTTGTTTTCTGGTTTTTTTTCATTTACAAGTTTGTGTGTAGGGAGAGGTGAGCCAGGTATATAATACTGATTTTGTGTTTGGCCAAGCCAAGTACTTTTTCTTTCATCTGGATTGTAATATGGCATTTAAGACTAATCTATGCAATTCAGTCATCATACGGTATTTTTTTGCAAAACTTGTTGCAGTTGGCTGGTTTTTTGCATTGTTTCTTAGGAAGCAGAAATATTATCGATGGCATGTATTGAAGCCCTAGCTTCTGTTGCTCGAGACATTACTTAGTTGAGGCCTCAGTGATTGTGTAAAAAAAGCCACAGCAGATGTAAGCCACAGTAGCAATCAAAGCAGAGGGATGAAATTAAGTTCTCCTGGTAGTGGTGCCCATCTCAGTTCAGGTCAAAACAGTGGACTACCTAACAGTGTGGCAAATAAAGCCTTTATGTGCTGGGAATAGAGAATTTATTTAATATGAGTAGCCAAAATTATTTTAGAAGGGTAGTATAAATAACACTGGCGTGTTGCCATATCTAATATCTGAGAGCCTCTTATATCAGTGTTTTTCATGCAGTCTTCCAATTGTATCCATAAGATCTTGGTTGCGGATACATGAATCCTGGTAAAATGTCTGGGAGGCAGGAATTGCTGATCGGTTGTATATCAACAGCGAAGTACAAAAGAGTCAAGCAGCTTGTGTGACCAAACGAGTCAATGCCAAAACTGTGATTTAGGCCTAGCTCTGTCAAATCTTGTATTGGAAACCTGCTAGTGATAATAACTCTATTAAGAGTCAACTATCTCTTCATGAACACAGTGACATATCTTTCATTCTATTCAGAAAATTGTGGTAGCAAATATCCTGACTCTTCAACAGAGTATGTTTTTAATAGAACGGAGGCTTCTTCCAAGAATTCCAAAACACTTTTCACATCCCCTGTCTCAAAATAAAACTTAACTCTTACTCCTAGACCAGTTTAAAAACATTGTGGTGACGGTTGCTACCCTCCTTTTGCTTGTTGGTCCCGGCTTTATCTATGTACATTAAGTTACATGATTACTCAACTACTTGAAATGCTACTATTGACTCAAGCACTGTCCTCTTCCTATTGCATTGTCTGACCAATTTCAGTAAAATCTGTCTAACGTTGATTTAATCTCTTACTGCTTACAGACCTGGGCAGTCAGTGCATTTTTTAAATATAATGAAGTTATTTAAACATTAGCAAAATAGAAGTTACCTGAAGAAATTCTGTGCCAAGCAGTCTCATGGCATAGAACATTCTTGGTCTTTCATCCACTCGGTTACATTTATTTTCTAAAATCCGACTTTGAAAGTGGGTATGTGGTTTCATTGCAGTACTCTAATATGCTAATTAAGGATATTTAATTATACCCTCTGAAGCTGGCCTCTTTGCTCTTTTACTTTCAGTCAACTCCGTTTATCATCTGCAGGTCATTCCTATCTTTCCTTTTAGTCCCAGGTGTTTCTAAATCCCCATTTCTTAAGGTATCATCAGTCTAAATAATCCTCTATAATTGACAACTTTGTCAATAACTGGCAGTGGCAAGTTACCAGAAAGCACAGTTTAATATCTTCCTTCTTCCAGCCTCTGGGAAGATAGATATGCCTGATCTTTCCGCTCATTACTTCACATGGCTCACTCTGTGTTTCCCCTCTCATACTGTTTGTTTGCATATGTAAAACTTGAACCAGATCAGTCCCTTTTTAATTTTTTTTTATTTCAACCTACTGTATTCACCTGTTGATATTTTTAGTTTTTATCTCAGGAGGATAATTCATTGCTATATTAGCTACTTGTATAAAATGTGCTCCCCTGTCTCATTCTGGGAACACGGTGCTTTACCCGCATGTGAAGTGTATCTTGGTGGTTATTCTCTAGGAAGGCTGCTGCACTCGAGGCAAGTGCGGTTAACGTAGCCAAGGCACAATAAACAGTCAAAAAGCTGCTGAAGGAATTAAATGCTTGCCTGAAAGGAGGAGTCTGATACTTCTCTAAGATACTGGAAATTAATTTCTTCCTGGTCCTTTACGTATTAGCTTTTCAAGTAATTGTTAGTGAGCCATGAAGAATTTTGCTTTCATCTGGAAATACTGGGTTTATTTGGTTTTGTTTTATTTCAAGGGCTGGGGAAGTTAGGGTCATGAAGTAGTCTACCATAACATCCTACTACAGCTCAAGACTTAGTTTTTGGAACGTTGTCTAAACAACATTTTGAGTTTCCAAGTCTGAAGTAAAGCAGGTGGAAAGGGAAGTACATTGAGTATCAATTTAGCAGTTGGTCGCTATAGAAACATGTTGTAAAGAGAACAGTTAACCGTGGACTTAAGTAGAAAAAAATGTTGGAATTAAGAAGAGAGTCAAAGCCTCATTTTGTGCTGCTCGGGTAAAGCAGTTGCCTGCCTAAAGAGAATAAGTGGGGTTACAAATGTAATTCTGGGGTGACTGTCAATAAAGTTGCCTTTTTTTTCTATTACCTCGTACGTGTGCAGTGTACGTGGGACGGGCTGCAGCGTGCTGTTCCTTTGGCCAGCTTTCATTGCTGTAGTGTTTTGCAAACCAGGATGCATTGAAGCATAATTTATAAAAAACTTCAAAGCTCTTAATACAGTTAAGACATACTTGGTGCCCATCTGTCTGAAAGGGGCGTTAGCAAGTTGCATTTTATAAAACAAGCTATTTCTATGGAACCTTTTTTTTTAGCGGTGCTACTTTTCATAGCTAGTCTTAAAACCTACAAAGTTTTCTGCTTCTCTGAAGTTCAGAAGGTCCGTGAGGTTACATTTGATAGCGGTGCCACCACACGTGCTCAGCTCCGGCAGCCGCCTTGCTGACACCCGCGGCCTTGGGTTCGTACGGCCTCTCGCCGCCTCTCGCCTTCCATGTTGCTGCTGCTGTTTCAGCTACGTGCCCTCCGGCAGGACCGGGCTCTCCGGGGTTGTTGCTGCTCTTTATTTGTCGCATCAGCGTCGTTGCCGACTCTTACCTCCTGAGATGCTGCTGCATTCCTTTGCCCGTTTCTTGGGCCCAAGGGCTCTTTGAGATGCCTTCATTGTGGAAGGAGGGAGGGGAAAGACCGAGGGCAAACCTGTCCCTTCCGGTGAGGCCCTGTAGCAGCTCTGTAGCCTCCTGGCATTTGCCCTTTAATAAAACGTCTCCTTTTATCTTCAGTAAATCTGACAGCAATCAGCTAGCACTTATGTGAGGTCACGTTCCTGCTATGAGGAAAGATTGCTATTAGCTACTAGGATGCGCTTCTGAACAGGCAGTTTTCTTCAGTTTCTTAGCTGCATTTGTACAACGGGAGTGCAATCTGTTACTAATAAACCAGACAGGTTTATGGGTTTTGGGGGGATTTTTTCTTTTTCTTTGCAAAATCTGATTAAGCTCATCACTGGCTGAATGTAAATGCTAATGCGTAGAGGGGACCAGCCAGGCAGACTGCACTTGGCTAATTTTACTTAATGAAAGTGTCTGATTCTGTTCAGTCACTTCTTCACTGAGTTCAGGTTCAGCTACTAAAGCAGACCCAGGAGCTTTTTGTTAAATGTTTTTAAAAAGATGAACAGCTTATAATGATGTTCTCAAACTGTATGACTTCTCTTTGCTGTGATTTCTGTCACATAACAGCTACAATAAATTTTTTTCTTTATTTAATACAGTGCCAGGCAATATTTAAAAAGACAAATGTGAAATTAGAGCATCTGAAAACACTAATTTGACAATAGCCGTCATTAAATTGTGGATGTATGGCAAGGCCAGTCTTTCAAGTAGCCAAACACCTGTGTGTGTAAAAGTAGAGAAGGTGTAAGATCTAATTAAACACAGCTTTCAGTAGTCTGAAAAGTACTTAAGTCCTAAATCTGCAAAAATAAGTGAAGTGAGCCTGTCAGCGGAGGTGTTTGTATATACCTGTTACGCACTTAAAGAAGCAAAGACAAAAAGAAAGAGCATGTAATGCTAAAACTTGCCGTAAGCCTTTCTGCCAGCTTTATGGGGTTTCCATTGCAAATCTGAATTTGGAAGTATTCTTTCCTCTGATCTTGATGTAAGATAGACCTCCACAAGAAATAGAAAATTTTGTGCACCACTGTTCATGTCACAAGGCTGTGAAGAAAAGTTCCACTAAAGTGTGTTTTATGGAAAAAGGTGTTCAACAACCTTTTCTATAGAAAACTTTTGGTTTCTCAGCTGCGTATGATTCTTGTTCACTTCAGTGGAGATACTCGGTCTTTTTACCTAGGGAAGAATTTGGTGAAGTGCTCCAAGTGTTACACATCTGGTCTTATAAATGTAATTAAGCAATTTCTGTTTGCTTTCAGATCTTGGCTATTTCCAGGCTGGGTTTTAGGCTGTGTCTTGTGGTTATCCAGTGGGAGGTACCTTGATTAGACTCTCTGAAGAAACAGAACTTGTTTGATTTGGTTCCTGGTTTGCATACTAGGTAAACTTCTCGAATCCAGAAATAAAGAAGGTGGGGAGAGGGGGGAAAAAAAAGGGAATCATTTATGTTAATCAAAGGTAATTTATTGGGCTAGGAGCAATTTTGCTTGGCTTGTTGGAAGTATTTGCTGCATATCCTTCTAAGCTCTGCTGCAGGGGAACATGCACAGAATAAAGGGCGTGATAGACTCTAGATGTTTTATAGCACCTGCTCTGCCATTGAGCACTCAAGTCAGAATGGAGGAAAAAACCTGTCATGTTTTCAAAGACTATAAATCTAATAATTTACAATATAATTTTCACAGTTATTTTTTACTTGCAATCTATGAATCTAGGTGAGAAAAGGCTATTACCTGTGGCCCTCTTAGTGTGAATCCTGAGCCCTTAAAGGCCAATCTGAAAATTTTCAGGAAGTAACGATTCATCTTCTGAAATGATAGATTCATGCAAGAGCCATTGATGTGTAATATAGAAAGAGCATCTACTGGTGCTGCTGTTATTTAGAGCCGTGGGGGTAAAAATACAAATTCAGATGGAAAATAGAAAACTAGCTGCTCATAGCTAGTTCATCTGTTCTGCCTTCCCATCTCATTTAGGTAAATTGATTCTACAAAGGCAGCTACAGTTTGCCAGTTTTTTTTTCATTTTGGTGACTGAACTATTATCCTTCACAGCAAGTCAAGACTAACACTTTGTAATTGCTGTGGGAGGCTGGCACATCCCCCTGACACCAGAGTCTGCCGACTGCAACTCTCAGGGTCTGGTCTTGTCTGCAGAGCTTTGTCCAAAGTACCGTGAAGTCTCCCACAGGTTTCCCGTACGCTAAATTGGCAGCCTGGGAGCCCAGCCTCCAGCCTTTTGCAGCGGCAGGAGCTGCTGCCAGAAATCCTCATTCAGGTTAGTGGGCATGATGAGAGTTTGCTCTGCAGGGGAAGAGCGCTGTGGACTGTATTAAAAAGTGTTTCAAAATATGAGACGCTGTCTTCTGTTTCTGTGTCAGAAAAGAAAGCGTTAAGACTCTAAGTAGAAGAGAAATTTGAACTCGGAGAAATTCGTACCAATCATTGTCCCTTTGAATTTTAGTCCTAGCCCCTCTGCTATATTAATTTCCACTGTTGAAAAAGTACAAATAAGGGGATGATGCTTCAAAATTTAAGTGAAATCACTTTGGAATGGTAAAATCAGGTCTTCTGATTAACTGACTCATTCAGTAGTGTAGCATGTGAGAGGCTAAATCAAATGCTTGTTTTCTTTTGTTTTACTGTCTGCAAATAGCATTGAGCAGAAGAGACAACCGTTGTCTTGTGTCTTCCAAAATGATGTGCTTTCTCAAGAAAGGAGCCTTTGGTCTACTGCTACGTGCCTGTTAGTTTCAGAGGATCAATACAGCCTGCAGTTTTAGAGGATAAATAGATCTGTGACTTCTTAGTTGCAACAAAAAAGTGTGACTGGAGGCAGGTTTGGCAGCAGAGAATAAGCTATCAAGGCTTTGGATTGATATAAGACTTTGGATTGATATAAGAATAAGCTATCCAAGAACATTGGATTGGCAGCAGGGGAGATAGCTGTATTTAAGGATTTTAGAGAAGAACTTGTCCTAAAAAATAAGTTTTGAGCCAATTCTAAGGCTAGGACTGCTGATTATCTTTGGGGCCAGTTTCATGAAGGACAGAATCTTTTACAAAGAAGAATGTCAGACTTCTAAAGTAGGAAAGTAAGAGCATATAAACTAGGTATAGAAATCTGTGTTTTGTCCGTTTTCCCCAGTCTTTTCTGCTTGTAATAACCTACAAATTCTCACTTCAGATTAGATGAGGGTTCTTAGAGATGCACACTCCTCTGTTCCTTTGGTAAAGCTCAAAGTCTCTCGTTGCCACTGTAATATAAATAATAATAACAGCATAATCAAGGTTGTATTTGTTTTGTGGTTATTCTAAACGCTAGAGACTTACAGTAATTATAATACCATTAAATAGTAATGGAAAAAGATTTAAAAGTAGATCATGAGACTCCTGGAAGGAGATGAAAATCTTGCTCAGTTTTCTTCACTACCCCAGGCATCACATTCCTCTCTTTACGGCAAAAAGAGCAACCTAAAATGATTTCCAAAATGCTGGGGCATAGATCAGCCCCTCTGTGCTAGGGGCCCAAAACACCACATAAAAGACAGGTTTATGTGGGAGAAACTAAACAGGAACGCATTCGGTTTCAAAAATGTAGTTTTCTGTAATTTTGGAAGTGCGTTGTGTCTGACTGCATTTAATAGAGCTACTGCATTTAGTGCCTGGAGACAGGAATACAACTATGAAGAAAGCAATTCTTCCATATACCTCAGTATGTCTCTCACCGTGGGATCTGATTGCTTTATAAATCTGTGCAGCCAGTGTTATGACTCCATTTCAAATTTTTTTGGAGTGTGCTGATGTGAAAACATTACATGATACGGCTCTATGACCCAGCCCTTTGTTTCATGAAACAATACTCAGTCCCAACATCGTGATTTGTATAAGCCTGTGTAAGGCGGTAGTTGTCTCCCGTCGTCTTTCATAATGTGTTCACAGCGTAAAGCTCCTGTTATGCGCTTGAAACTTTGTGTCAATACAAGGGATAAGAACACTACCCATCCAGAAGCCAGGTAATAAAATCGGTTGTGCGAAGACTTCGGGTGGCCGGGTCCCACGGGGCCAGAGGCGTGTGTGAAGGTTCTGTGCTTTGCAGGTCAGATAGACCAGCTCCAAGGGGTCTGTCCGCAGCTGCAAGGCCATTGCCTTGCCCTTTCTTTGGGAAAGAATCTTTTGGGGGAAAAAAGATTTCTTTTGCGTAGTTTAGTCTGTCTACTTTGTCTTGTGTGAACCACAAGGTCAGCACTGGACCCTGATTTTACAGTGTCTCTCTGGCTGTTGCAGTGTTTACAGTGTTCATTTGTGAGGGGGAGATGATGTACGTGACTTTGGTTAATGATCCTTTAACGCACAGTGCTTCCAGTCCAAATTGGAAGGGAGCATCCGAAGAGGACAGGCTATGCATGATAAATACCTCTCCCACCGCACAGTTAGAGTAGGCTCATAACAGGTGTGAAAAATGCAATTTCACTTTCCTTCAGCTTTTCAATTTCCTGCTAATACCTTTCACAGAGGAAAAAATAGGGTGGGTTTTTTGGTCAAAATCATTATCATTTAAAGCCAAATAAATTTGAAAGCTCTTAAAAGGTTACAAAGGTGAACTAAAATACCGATTTTAATTGTAACTTGAGCACATTATGTTTGATTTTTGGTTTATTCCTTCACTTCCTCTTGTGTATAGTGAAGTTTCCTGACAAAGAGCCAACGAAGATTTATAAACTGATTCTAGTATAAGCACATTCTGGCTGTATCAGTATTCAGGATGTATTGCTTATCTTAACCTGAAGTGATGTGTTAATTTGACTTGGAAACGGAGTAAGATGTGGACACAAAGTAAACAATTTATTGAATTAAATAAAATCGTAACTACAGATCAGCGATTCTGCTATAGTGTTTTGCCAGTGGAGATAGAAGGCCTTGCCGTTACTGCACGGGAATCCGCAGTTTATCGTCTGCCAGCAGCTCATCAGCCCCGTTACCAAACCGTGCGCTCCCCGGTTTTGCCTGCGGGCCAGCAATGTCACGGGGAGGAGCAGGGCATCGTCCGCCCCGGGAACAGCGCAGACCCAGCGTGGCACTTCCCCACCCCGGCAGCGACGCAGATGTTATACGCACAAGATCCTTCATGCGTTACAACATTTGTTTGGGTTCGCAGCATGCTGCAGTGGACTGACTGCTCCTATATGTTTATATCTGTTATGCTCGCAGAAAAGAATGTGGTTTATTTAGCAGCTTAATCCATAGGAACTCAAATAAATTCTACTGTTTGGACCCTTTGCTTCTTTTCAGGTCCGTCTGCGTTAGCCCAGACAAATCCTAGTGAGGTGTCAATGACTTTTTGTTACCTACAGTCATTTTCTTTGGTTGAATGACCTCCTCTCAGCTGTTGAAACTGAGTCACTCTTGTGTAGTTAACTATGAGATCGCCATATGAAACTCTACTTGTCTCTCTTGCAAGCAATAGTAGAGGAGCTCAGTAGAGATTTTGGTAGGTGCTTAGCACCGTAAGGATCCTGGGCTCTCCTGAGCTTAGCTGGGGTCTCTGAATAGGCTGCTTTTATCCAAGCCGTGCGGACAAAAATACCATAAGGTCACTGCCACACGCTATTCCCCAGTGAAGCTGTCCCACAGTAACAAATCCATAGCTGATGACAAACAGTGTGGAGGAGAAAGAGGTCCCATACTTCAGGCATTGTTAAGAAAGAAGGAAATGGCAGTGAGCTCCAGGAGGTTCAGGGAATAGCTTCCAGAGGGGAGTGTAGAAAATCTGGCCCTTGAGTCATCTAAAATCAGACTGGACAAAAAAACCCAAACCCAACTACAAGTGTTCTGTGTATGGAGGGATGGGATGATGATACGGTGGCATCACAACAGGTAAAGGGAAAGAAGGACAGGGAGTAAAGATCGTTCCATTTAGAGACTGTTTTAAAACCCTGCTCTGATTTTGCCAAATGAAACCAGGATGCAGATATTTGATATGGTCTTAACTCAGAGCTGACATTTTGGTCATCTTGATGATCACTTTGGGAGGTGTGGATTACCAAAAATGAGCGGACATTCATTTGTTAAGATTTTCTTTCTTTTTCTGTGTATGATTCTTAGTGTTTTCTAGCAATTCTTGAAGTTGCTGTACTAGTAGCAGAAAATGTGAAGAGCCTGAGAGGTTTTTCTGATCCCTGTCTTGGGTGGCATGGTTACAGACAGGTGTCTGCCTGTTAAAACATCGTACAGGAGGTGTGATCTAAAGAGACAGAAATTAGCACTGAAAGTCCTTCATCAGCCCATGTCCTGTAGCGCTGCTGTGTGCCATATGCATGTGCAGCAAAAGTGGAGTCGAGCAAAAGAGCGGCCGAGTTTGTGGACAGCTTTGAATCCAAAGTCACCATGGGGCCTGATGGGATGTCTAGGATCCTCCCCAAGAGCATTATTGAGAAATAGATGCCATCTGGAGGAATTTTCTTGCCAAGGGACTGTGGTGCCATCTTTGCCTTCCAGTTCTTATCAATCACAAACGGCTTTTAAATAGATTTGTATTTTACCTTCAGTCAGATGATTTCATCTTCTCAGCTGCTAAGGACACTCTGACCTTTCAATAGACTCTTCTAGAAGAAGACTTTATATTTCTGGTAAGACACATTTGTTGCAATGGCTGCTCTGTCAGTCATCTCTTCCCTTTTCCTGTTCCAGTACATCCCCTCTTTCATCATAGCTGCCTCATCCACTCCTCCCCTTACCACTGTATTTTCTTTCCTCTTTTGCTGTAGGTGCAAAGAACAACTTTACCTTTAACGTTTTTGAAACTTGGATGCTTAACTATGTAATTCTAGTAGTTTGCATTAACATTTTTGCATCTACTTGATTTTAAAATAAGACAACCACTGTAATAGATAAGGCTGGAATTTTACTCTTGCCATGATTGTATGGTGTGTGCATGAGTGTTTTAAAAATCAATTAAATATAAATGAAGAGTACATTCAACACAGTAACTGCCACGAGTTTTACTGATGTGGAATCTAGTTTGCATAGATTGCCCCCTCGTTTTTAATTCACCTTTCTTTAATTCAATGTTAACTATCAAATTACTCATTGTGGCGTGGTTGGACTAAATGACCTTTAAAGGTCCCTTCCAACCCGAATTATTCTATGATTCTATGAAATTGGACTACCCATACCTCTTAGCTATGATGAAGCTGTCTTTATGCTACTTACATTTTTAAAAGGCTTTTCTACTACACTTACAGGATTAGAATCACTTATTGTTTAGTGCGGGTCTAGCCTAGGTCACAGAATCCCAGCTGTACGCCTCTAAATACTATGCTGTGTAACCATGGAGTGACATAAGGGCAGTGGTCAAGTCAAGTCACTGCCCTAATAGTATCTAAAATATTTAAAAATCAGCAAACAAATTAATCCCCTCACCAAAATGTTTCTAATGCATTGTGTTGGGACAGACAGGTGCTTATACATCATACCTGTGCTTTAAATGGAGTAGCCCCTGCGTGGGAGGATTTGTAGCTGAAATACGGAGCACAGAAGAGGGAAACAAGACAGACTTACCACTGTTTTACAGATGAAAGCTGAGACACAAAAGCATTAAAAGTGGTTTGTAGCTGAGCTGGGAATTAACAAGTGTGTCTAGTTCTATCTTTGAAAACATCCTTTTGACTTTCTTTTTAGTTCAGGTAGAATGACTGGCAGTATGGCAAAGCTGTCTTCTTAGGATTTTAAAGTAGCTTTAAAAGGTCTTGTCTTCAAGAGTGTTCAGGAATATGATGAACTAGTAACACAGATATATCTGAAATAAATAGCCTGGTGCCTGCGTAGTGATAGGAAGGAGAGAGTAAAAACAGTATCTGATTTTAAAAAAAAAACATTTTTAGACCAGCAGTAAGAATATGTCTAATGCAGGTATGGAGGGAAGTAAGATTAGGCTGATCTTCTATTCTCTAGCACTAAATCCGTTTTGTCTGTCCTGCCGGTGAGGTCTAAAGAGGTTCTTTAGTTGGATTTACCCAGACTGCAGGATTTTTGTTTATTGTCCCATGGATCTCTCCACCTTACTTAAGGACTTAAACTCCGCCAGTGTAATGGGCCAGCTGCTTAACTGCTCCCAGATTCCTAGGTCCCTATTCTGCCGTCTTGTCTTCTGCTGGGGAGGTCCCTGGAGCCTGTGGAGGAGGAAGGAATTTATTTCTGTGGCATGGCAGTAAAGTCACTTGATAACTGATAATCAAATCTCGAAACTTATTTTCCCCTACAGGGTTCAGGACACATGAGGAAACGGCCGTGAAACAACTGTTCCTTTAGCTCAGCTGTGCTCCTCCCCATCGATGCCTGGGCTGTACAGCGTAGCATGCACTCCCACCTTATCTTAGAACAACAAAAAATGTAATTCTGCTGATGGAAGTATTCTCTGAGCTGCAAGGTTGGGGAAATAGGATTTGCCCATGTGGGCAATTTAAGGTAAAGCTCCTTTATGTTCTTAATAGCGTTCCGCTGTAGCTGGGGTTTGGAGGAGGCTGTATGTACCCCAAGCCTGATGCTCCTTCAGTTCACTCGGAGCAAGTGTTTCAAGCATGTGGCTTACGAATGAGTAACATGAGCTTGATCTGAGGAGAACATGGGTCCACACAGAGCTCTTGCACTAAACTGATTTAAACTCCAGAGGTTTTGTGTGCTATGCTCATACCATTAAAACCACTGAAGCAGTATTCTTAAATGTACTTTGCTTTAGGTCTCAGTGGCATTCATAAATCAAGATGACTTGATGACTACAGAAGGGTAAAACTTAAAAACCAGACCTTTGCTATGGAAGAAATAATTTTCTTTTTATTTTGTAAAAAGAATATGTAACCATTTGGGGCTGGTTGCACTTGGCAGTTATTACTGTTAGTTTCTTTCTCTTGAGCACATTTTCAATAGGAAATGTATTGTTTCAAGCATTTTTTCAGAAACAAACTTCAGACGTGACTTTGGACAAAGAGCATCTGCTTTTTGATCAGCTGAGATCATGCTAAACTTGGAACATGGTGGCCAAAAGCTATGGGAAACATATGGTATGCTTGTTTTTGTAATCTTTATCTCAACAGTACTAATTATAATCTGAAGTATTTCATTTATGTGGGTATCTAAATACCAAATTGTCTTTCCTCACACTGAACAAGAGCTTTGAAAAAGCTTAGTGTGTTAATCAGTCTTTTGACATGTAACGTGTTTCAGTTTGAAGATGCTGCACATGAATCCTTTAAGATTTTTTTTTTTCCATGGATAAGGTTGGGCCTTGGTTATTTTTGTAGTTCTATAATAAATGACTAAGTTGTTTTCTTAACTTTAACTCATCTTGTGAATAGATGATTTTTTTCTTCAAACAATGAGCTGGAGCAGCTTTGATAATTGCCATTGATACATCATTATTAGTGAAGCAAGGTTTGAATTACACAATATGCAAAAAAAAAAAAAAAGGTAGCCCATACTCATGGGGAAAAAAGTCATCCAGCTGCTGAAGTGTTATTTGAAAAAGAAGCATCTCTGTGTTCGGAAAAAGACAACATTCATTTGTATTCCTGCCAGTCACAAATAACAAAAGAGGTGACCTTTGGGATGATGATATGATTTGTCCTGTTATGTGGTTATTAGACTTAGAGGAAAACATAGTTATTACCAACTTTTACAATCTCTTGTAAAAAAATTTGCATTTTAAAAGGACAGAATACTTGGAAAGTCAGGGGGTGAGCTGTATAGAAATAACACTTTGGCATCACTGTTTCGCATAAGCAAATGAGGACTGACAACCACTAAGTGCAGTCTGTGCTTTATTGAAGAAAAATATAGGCCATGGTAAACAAAAAATAATAAAACAAAAAAAATAAATTCCAGCCTGCAGGGCCTAATGAAAAAATAATCCTCTTGAGAGGCAAGATCTGTGTACACCGCCGTAGTACAGTTGCCATCCGCTCTCCTGGCAGTGCTGGAGCCACTGGACTCTGTTTTGGTCTCTAGGATTTACCTCCGTCTGTCTCGCATCAGGCTGCATATTTCCGAGCTACCTTCAGGGAAACCTGATCCGCCCTATAATCTTGCTTAGCTTCTGGTCATTAAAATATCAGCACTGTGCGTAATTTAAGCAGGGTTAGGTAGTTCTCTCCTAACACACAGGGGCAAGGGGACAGGTAATAGTAATTTTTCCTGATTGGCAAATGAAAGGCAAGGGAGGTGCAGTTCTGTTAAATTGCTCTGAAGGCAGTCAGTAGCTGCTGTAAGGAGCAGTCCTGTTTTGCCTTCCTTCTTGCTCCATGTTCCTAATCCCTCTTGCTCGTCAGTGTTAGAGCAGGTGTGGCTGCACGAGTTGGATCAGCTAACAAAATTCACTGAGAGTTGTGTAATTCAGAGATTTATTTTTTTCCCTAAGGAATAGGGGTGGAGGCAGGCAAAACCTTAGCTTAAATTTGATAGAAAAAAGTTTCTCTCCAACATCTCAGTATATGAAGTATAAGAAGCAAATGTGAACATGTTTCTTGGTTAGGCAGAATATTTATTAGCAAATTAATAGTACAAATTTAAATATATTCAAATATATAACTGCTGCAATATATTCAAATATATTTTTAAAGTAGGAGATTAAATATATTTTTTCTTCTAGAAGTTGAATGTTGATTATATGTATGTCAGAAATGAGACTTGGCTTCCCTGCCTGAACTGTCTACTAGAGTGCCTCTTGAAAGTAGTTCGGCTTCTACCTAACCTTTCAGAGCATGTCTGCACGTTTCCATTCCCAGCTGCAGCGCTAGGATAAAATAGAGGTTGAATAGCAGTGAACACTTGTAAAATTGTATCTCACAGATCACACAAAGTTTTTTGTTTTTTTTTTTATTTTATTTTACTATGCACTTTCTTTTGCCTTCAAGTATCTAGTGGCTTAGCTGTGATTGGAAAGCCTTCAGCATTTTTGAAAATGCTACGTAAGAAAGTGTATAAAAGCTATTGAGTTTTCCTAGTTGTTTGCCACAACACCTGTAATTTAGCATGGTAATTCTTCAGTACCAATTAACAGTCCATACAAAATTACTATGTGTTCAGGAACAGATTTAGAAGAGCCATATTCAGAACTTCTGGGGTGTTCAAACTCTTGGTAATGTGGCAGTCATTTTTTAATACATTACATAATACTTATCTATCTTTTGTTTTATTCATAATAGTAATGATGTCTGAGCAAATGTCAGATGGAGGAGATCTTAAATTCCAGATGCTGCATTTTAATGTTTACCCTGCAATCTCCAGCACAGTTAAAGCAAACAATTTCTGTAGTGTTTGAAGTTGCAAATGTTAAAGTTACCCAGCTTCAGTTTGTCATCCGTAACACACTGTAATGCACAAATCGTAATTGCAGGCACCACTTACTGGTTTTATTTAGCTTGACAGAAACAGCGAACTGGGATTTATCATTAATACAAATTCATCTAAGTGGAAACTGCTGGAGGTAATATTTTGAATTCTATTTACCCGTCTGTCCAGTGCAAGGCATGCATTTATTTAAAAATGTATTCCCCTCCAAAAAAAATAGATTCTTGCCATAATTGTCCCATGGAAAAGTTTTGTAAATCATACAGGTGCTTAAAGTTGAATTGAGAGCTCTGATGGTGAAGCAGATGGAGTCAAAAATGTGAAGACAGAAACCGGAGAGCGTGAAATGCATGATTCTAAGTCATAACTTCCACTTAGGCCATCCTAATCTGTCTGCTTCTACAGCTTGGTCACAATGTTGTGGATTCTTTATTCACTAACAAAGACACTAAAAATAAAATAGTTACGGGGCTTGAGGGAAAGCAACAGCTGAGCCATAATCCGTTCCTTTTGCCAGGTTTTATGGCAACCTGAGATGCTACTCCAGATGGTAAGGAAGAACACCCTGGCACAGCCTGACTTCCGCCGCATAGCTGGCAGTGTTGGGCTCTTTGCAGGAAGAGATGCACTCCCTTCTTGGAGGTGGGAGTCTGGGAAATCTGGAGTTGTGCATGTGGTTGTGCATTAAAGGGGAATTCCACCATGCCAACTTGCAGGCTCTCCATAGTGCACGGAGAGGAACTTTGCATGGTCTTTTATCCCCCAGCATAACAGCTCCTCCATATTAACAAGAGTTAAAAAGGGTGCATTTCACCCAGTAGAACTCCTTAAGGACAAACAAACTTCTCACTAAAAGATTTCTAAGGTTAAACAACTGAATTCAAGGCAAATGCTTCAGGGAGTAGGGTGTGAAGTATAGTAATATATAAAAACTGTCTCAGAGTTAAGAATATCTTCTGAAAAGCAGAAAACAGAAATACTTAGCAGGTAGGCGGAGACGCTTGTGTCACGGCTTTTGTATCACAGAGTATGTAAAAGCTACGTACAGCATATGTTTTGAAGATCAACAGTAGACATACTCTTCAGCTCTTAAACGCCTCTTAGGAGCTGGGAGACTATGCTTTTGACTTTTGTATATATTATTTGTTTTTAAATGAAGATGAACTAATTTGTGCTCCTTATCACATGTCATGACTTTTAAGAGTCAGCATGGATGGTTCTGTGTTTCTGTACAATAGCTGAAGAAAATACCAAGTACAAAGAAATGCAGTGCTCTCCCAATACCGATTAGCTTATCACTTAAACGGTGAAATAGAGAACTTTGACCCTATTATAGTAGAACGTGAGATAGTGGATTAACACTCCAGACTTCTAATTAATCACACTGTGGCTCACCCTCTTGGTTGTAGCTGAGTAGGCTGTTCTAGCTTATACCAACAACATCCTGTCAGTGTGAACACTTACCTGTTAGTACCGCTTCTTGTGCGGCTGCCAGCCTAGATGCGAGTGCTGCAATTCTGAATGTTTCAAAAGGAGGCTTCAGAAATATTTAGAAACATCCTTACAGGTGAACTATACTTTTATTGTGTGAATACTTAAAAAAACCCACAGAACTTGAATTCTAAGAATGGAATAACACTCTCCACTGCTTATGCTATTTTCTCATGCAAAAAAAAGTACAGAACAGTGCTGATTATGGTTCCTTTCTTCTATAACATGCACAAAGTATTTCATATAAACTAATTACAATTATCAAAATTTTACAGCTTTACTGACATGGGAATTCCAAAATTTGTTATGCACATACCAAATTTACTTTAAGATGATACAAATTAATCTAAGTCTGATATCCCTTCTCAGGTAAAACTTGTATATCACTGAACTACTACAATAAGATGATACATATTTAAACTACTTAATTTTTATTCCAACTTTTAGATCATGTTTTAAGAGGAATACTGCAAATAAATTGGAGCCATTGAGTCAACAGACAGTAGGCTGAACCCATAAAATATTTCTGTAATAGCATCTTAAGGCATCTCAAATTTAAACCAAACTGAGCTTTTCTCACAATCAAAAGCCAAACCAAGAAATTTTCTCCAGAAAGACACAGTATATCACTTTCAAAAAGAACTACCTTAAGGCAATATGTCACTGCTACAGGCCACGCACAAACCACAGCTATTTTCCCCTAACCTGTAGCATTTTCTAAAATGTAAGAGAGACATCTTAGTGATGGAAGAAAATAAGGGTATTAGTACGTATTCAGACAAAAGAATATGAGATCAAATCTAAGGTCTATTTAATCTACGATCTACAGACTCTAAACAAACTCAGTATAATATGCTTTTATTATTCTTAAAAGGTATTCCCTTTTTCAGTTCACACTACAGATAAACAGCAATGGACTATCTTCAGTTAGCTATAAAGCTGTTGAAAAATAACAAAACTGAAATCTAACTCAATTTCTTACACAGCATTACTGGACTTTCAAACCACAAGTATCATCAGTAGGGATGGTAACGAGGCCCTGGATTGTAGGAGTTGTAGCCATATTGTCCATAGTGGGAGGAATACGATTGTCCTTGTCTGTGCTGCTGGTAGTTATTACCCCAACTTCTTTCTGGCCTCTGATTAGATCTATAGTCACCTTGCCAGTTGTACCTGTCCCCTCTAAAATATCTGCCATCTTGAAACCTGCAATGAAAAGAACTGTCAAAGATTCACACAAATTGCAAGTTTTTAAAAAGATGAATGATAATGAACTCTTAAATTTTACAGTTTTCATTAAAACTGTTGTTAACTGTTTATACATCCAATATCTGTTTCTATGACAAACTGATGAAAACATCTACAGTCATCTGAGATCATTCATTAATTTCTCTCTACTACCCAACACACTATTTGCTACGTGATGGAAGGACAGTCTGTTTCCTAAGACAAAGTATTCACAGGCATTAGGTGAACTGGTGGAACTCTCAACAGATACTCAAACAGACCATGTATTTAAAAAGCAACCAGAAGATACATCCGTAGCTGTATCAAAGACTGGTTCAATCTAGTAGCTTCATGGTCAAAAGCTGTGGCAAAGCAGGCTTAAGTACAATTTAACTACCTAACAGCACAGAGTCCTGAAATTTGTGTATTTCCTGGAATACATACTACCACCGACTTCATGGTCTCTTGTAGATTCCCACACTCAAGACAGTGTTTCTTATCAGTGGTATTTAGCCATTTTCCAGTCTAAATTTTGGCTTTGCAGCTGTATCTCAATTCCTATCAACACCTGAGCTGCCTCATTTGGTATCTCAATGGTGTGATATGGACAAACAACATTTATGTGAGGTTCGCTTTGTGACCAGAGCATAGATGTAAGAGTTCATTAGTTCAAAGAACCACAAAGTTTTCTAAGAAAAATCTCCTTAAACAATCAACTTTTTTTTTGCAATCTTTTAATCTGTAGAAACTGTTTTTGTGTTTAACTTAGTAACAAGCTTCTAGGGTGAGAAAAAGTTAGAATGTTATCCTTCCGATAAGGCACAAATCCTATTTATAGATATTTACCTAAGAGGACATCACAGTTATTAGTTGGACTGGAGTTTAACTACTTTATATTAAAGGCTGATGTTATATTACCAAGCATACAATATGTTGTAATCGTTGTTTTTCAGTCACACAAGAATTAGATGTTACTGTCCAAAATTCAGTAAAAAGCTGCAATTACATCCTGAAAAAATTTTGCAGTAGGCAGGTAACACTGCACTTGCTAGACAGACTGGATGATGGATCTTGCAGTCATTTCTACTAGATAAAAGAAATACAGGCTAATCTAAAAAAGTACAGCAAATATTGAGGTTGCAAATGAAACATTTTTCTGGACAGCTAGCAGCAGATAATCACACCATTAGCCTGTTCCTTTGCACATTTTCCTGCCCGTTATTATCCAACAGAAGATAGGCTGCTTAGTCTTGCAGAACTCTCATCTTTCCCCTCTGGAAAAATGTTCCTGGCTGAGCAGTAACAAACTCCAGGGCAATGGGTTCAGTGGTTCCAGCCCATTCCTTACTAAAAAGCAAATTACTTAATATTTTTATATACAATGCAAAAAATTTGACTATCAATACAGAGAAAATGTAAAACCTCATTACTTTTCAGAGAAAACTCTCTTCAACATAATTACATATGAAGTAACAAGAAGATACTTCCATTAACAGAACAAATTCCTATCTTTCTTCTGAAATAACTGCTCATTTAACTATGTATTTGTGAAACTACCAAGATTAAAAAAAAATTAGAAAAAGAAATCAGTACCGATCTCTGTTTCTCTGGTTGCCACCAGATCTGTTTCTCCATTCTTCAACTATAGGAGGGGGATCTGCAGGGCGTTTCAGATATTCTTGGTATTCTTCATCATCTGATGTGAATCGATGAGCAAACATCTTTTCATAATTCAGGGGCATGTCAACCAAGGAAGTCATTCTGAAAACTTTAAACATGGACACAATAGAAGTGGCTTCAGCACTGTATGAACTCTTACTGCAATACCTACCAAAATCCACCTAGGACAAATGAAGGACAATGAAAAGTTACACTCAGATTAAGAGAGTAGTTAAGTTTTGGGCAGACAGCATAGATGACTGACTCTTAAGTCTTGATGATCTAAGACTGTAAATAACTCTCCTGAATAGGTTATTTCTGATGGAAAGCAATTCCAATTCCATGTGCAGTCTTTGGACATCTATACTGGATATGCAGACACTGATCTGTCTGAACACTGGGAGTGGTTTTAAGGGACTCCATCCACACAGGAGAAATTCAACTCAGATTAATAGTTAATATAGTCAGCCATTACACAGCAGAGTCTTTGAATCAATTTTGATAAACCTAGATTAGATGAGCCCTGGTAAAAAGATACAGGACATTTCTGAGGGTTAGTAATACAAAAAAGTATTTCTTCAGAATGCACTCCCAATCTACGCCTAGTCCATTTCTGACAGGAAAAAAACATTACTACAATCAACTTGAAAAGTATGCTAAGGTAGAGTATCATGCAAAGCCGACAGATACACATAGTCAGCAAAGCAAAATAACCAGATTCATTCCCAATAATGTGTTAATAACTTGATTCAGGAAAAGGGCAGTACCTAAAAGGATGTTAAATTACCTCATAATATGCCTCTCTGATGGGATTTGTGTTTAAGGCCTTAGTTTCCTTATTTACCTGGCTATATATGAATTTGCCCTTCAGACGTTGATGCTATCTTAGTTCTGTCCATCAGTAAAAGTCTGGCACTAATAGCAGGTGCTGAGAAAGGCTCTACACCTAGTGTTTTAACAAGCCCTGGGTAATTTAGAGCATTAAAGGTCTTTGCCACTAGACTTCCAGATTAAGTTCTTCTGTTGTCTCCTGCAGATTTGCAGGCAGGGCTAATATTCACCTTGCAAACTGGAGGGAAGGAAGGAGGAGGGAGGTTTCTTCTAGACTCTGAGAGCTAAAATATATACACTCAATAACCAAGCCCAATTCTCCCCACTGTACCCACGAGCAGCTTGAGACCAGGGTGAGTGGGGTGTTTATGGGGAATACAGCACAGTACTCCTTCTGTAGACTGAACTCCCCTTCCGTCAGCTTCAGACACTTCAGGCCTGGTGATCTCCAGAGCCCATCTGCAGCCTTCCACCTAATGACGCAGTGTAAATATCTGAAGCAGGTGTAGGAGTTCTTCCTGCGGGATGTCCAGTGACTTCATCCTCCCGCTCTGCAACGAGCTATCGCCAAGGAACTTCGCTCCTCAGGGGCTACCTCAGTCGGGCGGGGTAACGCTGCCCTGGGGACCCACTGCACACCGCTACAGCCCTCTCCAGAGAGCCGCGGGGGGTGCTCTCCCCGCGATTAATAACGTTAATACCAGCATTCACCCTGCGGGGGCCGGTAACAGGGGAGACCCCTCACCTTCCTCCGCCTAAGGCCAAACACTGCTTGGAACCACGGAAGGAGCTCACTCCCCT
>NW_010522111.1:0-239 GCF_000687285.1 Phaethon lepturus
GAGGAGAAGCACCGTCGTCCCACCTGCAGTAGAAGTGGTTTCCTTGCTTCGCTCTCATCGAAGAGACCTCGTTAGAGATGAATGTGGCCTGCGTCTCGAAGTCTGTAACCCCTCGTATTTTTACTTTTAAAATTTAAATTAGTCATTCTTGAACATCTTCAAGTAGCGTGATGACTCATCAGCTGTTGAACTGGTAACGCTTTTGGAGAAGAAGGTACTCGTTGAGGAATGATTTTTAA
>NW_010522111.1:323-637 GCF_000687285.1 Phaethon lepturus
GAAAATGTCATGCCTTTCTAAACTAATCCAGTCTTAGTTGAAAGCCATATAAAGTATCATCAAAATGGATACAAAAACCAGTGACCAAAAGTCTTAGGTGCGTTCTGTCTTGTAAATGAAAAAGGTTTGTAGCTTCATTTTTTTTTTATGGTGGAAAAAAGTTATTGTGGGAAATGAAATTAGGAGAGAGTGCAAATTAGTGAGATGTTTTGGGCCAAAGGTTTTGAGATCAAAATGTCCCATTTTCATGAGCACAGCTGTGGGCACTCATTCTGCGGAGAGGCTGCTGCCGTGCGGCAGCCCTCTGCTCCCGC
>NW_010522111.1:731-1117 GCF_000687285.1 Phaethon lepturus
CTTCCCCGCGCTTGGATGGTGTCAACAGGTTCTCTTAGTGCTTTGGGTAAGATTCACCCATGGGTTTAAAACTTGCATGTGGAACCCTTTTCCTCTTCTTTTTTTTCTTCTTCCTTCACGAGGGTAGCTGTTGATTTGAGACTGAATAATATTTTTAAGAAGGATTCGAGTGGGATAATAAAAGAGGAAGGAGTTTTGCTGTGTTGTATCAACCTATGATCTGTAAATCAATGAAAAACTTTAATCAATGATTTGAAAACTAGACGGATTTGATCTAATTAACTCTGTAAGTTCTAAAAGATATTTATGAGAATTAAATTTTAATATGTATTCTCTGAAGTCAAGATAAAGTTGCTTCTCTTTTAAAAAAAAAAAAAAAAAAAAAA
>NW_010522112.1:0-8193 GCF_000687285.1 Phaethon lepturus
TAATTTTAATATAAAAATATTTCTTTCTTACTTGGCATAGTAAAACTTGTTGGTTTTATTGTTACTTATTCGTTGTAATTTTTTAATCAAGATCATACTTTTTTTCATCTGTATTGTAGAAGAATATTATTTTAATTCTATTAGCTTAAAAAGGCAAGTTTTATAGATGTATTATAGGTGTTTCATTATTCATTATCAATGGATTTTTTGCACTCCTTTCTTCAGATTTTTAAATGATAAATGCTTTTGGTGCTACAAGTTTTAGCTTGGTTTGAACCTTTGAATGAGAAAGAGAATATAAAAATATAAAATGAAGCATCTTCATTCACTGCTGCTGATTAACAAAGATGAATAATATTTAAAATTATAATTAAATTAGATCTATCAAATAATTCAAACAGGGAATTAGTTCGCATATATGTAACTTTTAGTATAATTGAATGTCAAACTCATTATATGGTATTATAATTTTGCCACATTTAGGGTAACTTTAAGAAGAAATACTTGAAATAGTTGGCATTTATTGCACATGCAATGTCTCTGCCTTTAGGCATAGCCTAAGGCTTAGAGCATTTTTAGCAAGTGGAACTCTAATAGAGTCCATTTTCATAAATAAAAACAGAATTTAAGTTATTCTTCCCAGGGATTAGCTATCTGGGACTATTCAGGAATGTATTTATATTAGTGTTAATTTCCTTAGCATGCTAATTTGATTTTATTTCACATTTGTATGCTCAAGTACTGACTCCTTCAGGACCATCCCTACGTCAATCAGCACATGCAAATACTTTCTTTTGGTTCTTTTTAAGCTACTCTTGAAAGAAATTTGGAGAAGTAGATCTATAAAGTATTTCTGAGGGATTTCATTTCTCAACAGTTAGCTTTATGTTTGCTATCCATATTAGCAAAGTGACATAGTCACATATCCTATAAGCTTATCTTAATTTTACATATGATGTCAGAAAAAATAAGTCTCTTAAAGCATTACTAAAATAGCTTACTTTTTATAGCCGATAAGAAATATTAGTCCCTTGAATTTCCTTCCAACTATTGTGTCCTGGTGGAAATCCCTTCACAATCCCATTTTCCAGCAGTGGGGATGATTTGGACAGGACACAGTTAGGCTTCTGCCTGAACATTAGTCTGGATTTCAAGCAACTCTGGTTTGCAGACATATTTCTTTTGTCTTGTAGGTGACTAGCGGTATTTCTAGGTCCTCTTTGTAAGATGATGAATAGATAATGAATGTCTATTGAGGGGGTACAAGAAAAGCAATAAATCTGGAAGAAGTAACATTTACAAAAGGTAGCAGGGAGAAATACAGATTTGGAGTCAATTTTGGAGAGAGAAGGAAAGAGATTAGCAGAGGAAGAGGTAGAGAGCATAATGTAAGAGAATGCTATATTCAGAGGAGGTAAGTTAGAAGCAGAAAGAAGGGGAAATACAGCATGGAAAAAATAGGAAAAAGATGCAGTGATCTGTTTTTAACATAATTAAGTCAATAAAGATAAATGATAGTGTTAAAAAAATAAGATGTAGTAAGTCACATACAGAAATTCTGTGTAATACACTGGGTCTTTTCTTTCTAGAGTATTTCTGTTAGCATCCCTTAGATGCATATGAGCTCAATGAATGTGCAAATAAGAAATGGATTGATGATGTAGCAGAGCTAAAAGTGTGATAAGGTGAATACCAGTATTTTGTTGCTGTGAACTGCAAAACATATGGATTTAAAGGTGTTACCTGAAGAAGCTGTAATAATATCTGGTAGTACTTCTTGTTCAGCAACTGGACTTTATGCAGATTTTCCAAAGATCATCTTTTTCTACATACAAGTCCCCTGTGTAGTTAGTCTTTGAAGAAGAGTTGGTGTCATGCCTGTTTCTCTGGCTTCTGTCACAAGCCTGTGTCCCAGATCCGAGAACTGCATTCTGTACAGTCTCCTCTGAGCGTGCGGATAATCCAGTCAACAGCAGCTTGAACTCCCGAATGGGTGCCCTTGAAGTTCAATCACAACTATCTTGTAATTTTCTGGATTATTGACCAGAACAGTGCAGTTTCTTCTGTGTTGTAGTGTGTGATGTTTTCATGATACATTCATGTCTGCCCTTTGGTAAAATTTCATCTGAAGACTGACAGTCAGTACCCCCAGCTTCAGGCAGTGGTACAGCAGAGTTTCCTCCCAATTAATTCTTTTTTTTTCACATTATTTATGACTGGAAGATGTTCTCCATCTATCTAAATTATGACTTCTGAGTTTTCCAGTGAAGTGGGGCGGAGTCTTTTTTTAAATATATTTTAAGTTGACAGTGGAAAAACAAAGTCTTTTCTGCATATTCTTTTTAAAAATTTAGAAATAGATTTTAAAGATTTGTCTAGTTTCATTTCCTTAAAAAAATCCTATAACTTCTTCAGAACCAGAAAATTGGATAACAAATCTCTTTATCAGTAGAAGTCCGGTTCTGCCAGAGTTTTTGTTACAGGAAACCTTTGTCTGAGGAAGCTCATGGCATTTGTTCATTAAATGAAAACCTTTTTTCCAGTTATGCTTCTATCAGTTCCGTCACTTGAAGACTTACAGCTGTCATGCTGGCTTGGAAATATTGACCTGTTTCTATAAGATAATAATCTTTGATCTCTGAAAATAATGAATGACAAAATTACTTGCAGTGTCTCCCTAAGTATATGATAAACTTTCCTTATGGCTGTAACTTTATTACCAAAGATTTCAAAGACAGGGCAGGCCCTATGCTCCAGAAGAGCTTCTCCTATAGGTATACTTGATGTGCATATTCCCATTCCCTGTGCAGTAGAATACCTCAGTCTTTTCTTATACTTGTGTGATCTAAAATTCAATATGTGGGAATAATGGGGACTTGTTTCCTGATCCTTACTGATGTTCTTCTTTTTAAAGTAGTTCCTGAAATTGTTTGGGCTGTTGTTCTAATATCAGACTGGTGATTGTTGACTGCATTCTACAAGATCATTCCATTCCACTTTATGAAAAATAGTCTAAAAAAAGCCATCAGAAATACTAAATAATGCAAAAATACAACACTTAAAGATTTGAGGCTTCTCCACATTTTGCTCAGTTTGTAGGACTTTCCTGATTGAAGAGGCAGTTGTATTGTTTGTTTATGAAAGATGAATGGTGTATCCTTTGAAAAATTAAAAATTCTGTATAGCTGTCAGCTGCAGGAATGTTGTATTCCCTTGAATCTCAACACAGAGTAACTATATGAGATTGTGATTTGCTGATAATACTGATTACTGCATTCCCATTACCATGTTTCACTGTTTGGGAGATCATAACAATCTGTCAATGAGTTATGAGGTCTCATCAGTCAAAATGAACCAGAGCTTTTTGTGGATAAGGTAATACTAGCTTAATTTTAAAACCTACAGTCACTTTAATCTTTTTCATCTTTTCTCCTTCTTTTAGAGACTTTGAACATTTCTAATTGTTTGTGTAACAGATTAATTACAGTTCAATCCACAGTGCATACCGAAGTGTAACACTCTGGAACAGAGAACCAAGCCTAACACCCTAACTGAGGACAATCACTTCTAACATTTGTTTCTGTGGATACGGTAGCTATACTTTCCAACTTTGTGCTCAAATTCTTCACATAGAAATTAGATCTGTACATATGCAGCACTTACAGCCTTTATCCCTGCTGCTACATTTTGATTTAAAATTCAACGTTTTAGAATTTGACAATTTAAAGGACATGAGAGTATAAAACATAATAATTTTTGCTGTAGTTGCTTACAACAGTTGAGGTGACAGTAGTTGAGATCATTCTGGGTGTCTGGTAGCAGACATTGTTCTTCTGGGCTTACTAGTGCTGGTATTATGCTGCTGGGACAAAATATTTGATGACAGCAATTACCTCACTTCCGGAGGAGATGGAATGAACAGCAACTCAAACTACCTGGCAGAAGTCATGTATTCCATTTTCATTTCTCTAAAGAGTTATTGCAAACAAGAGTGAGGGAATAAAAACTGTACCTAGTAAATCTCAGTGTCTGTAGAAGAAAGATATGAACACATATCTGTAGTAGCAATATATGCAGCACTGGTGCTCAACACTGCCATAGCACATGCTCTGCCTGCACAATTTGTTTTTGTTACCCAAAAATAGTAGGTCTGTTTCATGTCCTGCCATACTGCGTCAGCACTTCAATGTCTAAATGGAGTATCAACACTTAGTGTGTGTTTGAAAACAGGTGGCACCAAGGGGAATGATTTTTTTTTTTTAAATTGTCACAGATAGTCAGGAGTGATTAAAAATATTTCCTTAAGTTTACTATATATTACAATGGAACTGTATTTTGTTAGGTGGCATAGGGAGAATTCTGTTAGTCAACTGAATTGCTGGTTAGATTGAAATGGCACTCTGAAACTTCATTGATTTTCAGAAACGTTGCTCAGGTGGTTTAAGAAGGAGTCAAGGGAGTTTGGGGGAAGGGGCAAGTTAAGTTGCAGTAAATGCAGCATAAGGATGTCCCTTTGTGCAACATACGGTTGCCCCTCCTGGCATGGCCCAGACTAGCACACACCTCACCTCTTACACTGCTTGAATGCAATACAGAGTGCACCCTGCTGCTTCTGCTGCCACGGACCATAACACAAACAAAGTCAGCAAGGCACCTGGAGCCATTTAATCAAATTTGTGTCTCATCTAACCATTGCCAGAGGTGCCCCATAAATAGAACAGAATTGGGAAGAATAAGAGGAATGGCAAAATCCTATTTAAACAATTTATTTCTGAAGTCTACAGAAATGTTATTATTCTTACACCGCACTGACGGCATTAGCTACAAGGCAGGAGTGTAGAAATTACTGTTCTTCTAAATGAAAGCAGGATTACTATAGATTAAATGAGAAAACAGCAATTTCATTGGACTTGCTGCAGCGCTATCTTTACTCATTTTAATATTAAGTCTATTTAGTTTAATGCTTATGCCTAAAATCTGCACCCTCTGATTGAAAACTAAAATATCTGAACAATTTTCTAACATGATATTGATAATATTATGGCTATTGAAAGTCATCATCAGATACAGCACGTAGTGAAAGTAGGAATTCCTGTTATAAGAATCCAAAAATATTTCCTTCCATGTCCAATGCAATGAAAGTGAAACAGGTAATTTTTATTCATTGTGTTTATGGGAAAACAGATGAGCTTCAGATGAGCTTTTTTTTTTCACAAGGAAATATTTATGACTTGGGTTCTTTTCACATATTGTCCAGTGAAACAACTACATATACCATAATACTACTGGTTTCTTAAACAGATTATTACAGACAAGTTGCAGAGAGCCAGGTTTTATTACAGTAATTTATCTTGAATTTTATACCTCCAAAAAGGAATGAAATAGCCTCTTAGCATAATTGTATTAATATGTTCTCCATGGAATCACACTCCATGATGTGAACAGAAATTAACTATTGGATTAAATCATTGCAATATCCTCATAGCTGGGTGGTAAACTCAGACTGAGATTCTTGGTGAATATATGCATTTAAGTAATGTTAGCTTCAGCAAACCAGGCTGACCTTAATCAGCTTTTTGTTTTATGACTTTGTGTATGTGGGAGCAGTATTTCCTGAACAACCTCATAATTTATGATCAGCTTGAGTAATTCCAAAGAAGTAAATCTAGAAAGAAAATGGAGAAAAGGGAAAAAACACACATAGTGAATCCACTTGCTAATGGAAGTCTCTGATAAGTAAAAAAAAAATCCCTGCCAGAGAAGGGCTGGAGCATACCAAGAGTGACTACAGGGGTCTAGGGCTGAAGGGCATGGCACCCCAGATGTTACGTCTTCAATCCTACTGGGGAAAGGGAAGAGCTTAGATGTGAGCAGATGAATCTTGCTGGATAACACCTAGTTCAACAGCTGGTATCAACAACAGGGTTTTATGACTGTGGAATTCACTTTGAGGATTGAGGACTTCTGCGGAGAGACAGGATCTACCTGGCAAAGTGGGGCAAGAACATCCTTGCCAACAGTCTAGCAAACCTGGTAAGGAGAGCATTACACTAGGAATTTGAGACACAAGTGAGGAAGTGGTGATCAAGGATAGAAAGCAAAGGTTTCTGAGTTATGGGAAGAAGAGCGACCTCAGAAAGCACAAAAAATAGCAAAGGGGTACCTGCCTCAGGTGTATGTAGAGAAACACATGCAACCTGCAAAACAGGCAGGAGGAACCAGAGCACCAGCTGTGATCGCAAAATGCAGATATCTGGATAGTCTTGTTAACAACTTTATTAATGATTTGGAGGAGCTGATCGTGCACAGTCAAGTTTGCAGTTGCCAACAAACTGAGAGGATCAGTCATAGAATCATAGAATCATTCAGGCTGGAAAAGACCTTTAAGATCACTGAATCCAACTGTTAACCTAACACTGCCAAGTCTACCACTAAACCATGTCCCTAAGCACCACACCTGCATGTCCTTTTAATACCTCCAGGGATGGTGACTCAATGACTTCCCTGGGCAGCCTGTTCCAATGCTTGAGAACTCTTTCAGTGAAGAAATTTTTCCTAATATCCAGTCTAAACCTCACCTGGCACAACTTTGAGGCTCTTTCCTCTCATCCTGTCGCTAGTTAGGCCGACACCCACCTCACTACAGCCTCCTTTCAGGTAGTTTTAGAGAGTGATAAGGTCTCCCCTGATTTCCATATCAGTCGATATGCTTGGAGGCAGGTCTGCCATCCAGACAGACCTAGACAGGCTGGAGGAATGATCTGACAGGAACCTTACAAAATTGTCATGGTTTAGTCCCAGTCGGCAACTCAGCACCACGCCTCCCCCGCTAGGTGGGATGGGAGAGAGGATAGAAAAGCCCTTGTGGATTGAGATAAAAACAGTTTAATAGGACAGCAAAGGAAGAGGAAATAATAGTAATAATGCCAATAAAGGAGTATGCAAAAACAAGTGATGCACAATGCAACAATTGCTCACCACCCAGTGATCAAGAGCCCGTCCCCAAGCAGCGATTCCCACCCCTCGGCTAACTCCAGTTTATATACTGAGCATGACGCTATGTGGTAGGGAATATCCTTTTGGCCAGTCTGGCTGTGCCCCCTCCCAGCTTCTTGTGCACCTCCCTGCTGACAGAGCATGGGTAGTCAAGTCCTTGACTAAGTATAAGCCCTGCAACTACTTAGCAACAACTAAAAACATCAGTGTGTTATCAACATTATTCCCGTACTAAATCCAAAACACAGCACTATACCAGGTATTAGGAAGAAAATTAACTTTATCTCAGACAAAACCAGGACAGAAATTCAACAACAAGTGCACAAGTCTGGCACCTGAGAAGGAAGAATCCCTTGCAGTGATATGGGCTGGTGACTGATGAGTCTGAAGAAAAGGCCATGATGGTCTTCACAGACAGCAAACTGGAGTCAGCAGTTCTCTGGCAGCAAAGGCAGCCATCAGCCTCCTCAGCTATATTAACAGGAGCAGAGCCACTGGGTTGAGAGAAGTGATTATTCCCAATCTATTTAGTACTCATTAGACCATATGTAAAATAATGCATCCAAATTTGGCTTCACAATATAAACAGACAGCAATAAAAAGCAGCTCAGTAGAGGACTGTCATGGTGGTTGGGGGCTGGAGCACTTGCCCTGTGAGGAGAATCTGAGGGAGCTGGTCTTATCCAGCCTGGAGGAGGGCTCTGGGAGAGACCAAGGGGCTAATAGCAGTCTACAAGGAGGTTATCAAGAGAATGGAGCCAGACTCTTCACAACAGACCCATGTGGAAAGACAAGCTACAACAGACATAAGTTAAAATGGCAGTGGTTAGGACAAGACACAAGGATAAACTTTTTTCCCCATGAGGCTAGTCAAGCAGTGGAACAGATTGCCCAGAGAGGTTGTACAGTCTCTCCATCTCTCTCCATCCTTGGAGGTTTTCAGGACCTGACTGGATAAAGCTCAGAGCTGCCTCTGCTTTGAGCAGGAAGTTGGACTACAGATCCCCTGCAGTCCCTTCCAACCTGAATTAGCCTATGATCCTATGAAATCCTACCTATTTATCTATACATATTTTATTATTGTTAAGAAAGTCCAGGTAAGATGATATATAAGCATGTTAACTTGTATAAAGCTATTATTACATGAGATGAATGATGATGAGATTAATTTGAGCCAGCAGTGTGCCCAGGTGGCCA
>NW_010522113.1:0-6160 GCF_000687285.1 Phaethon lepturus
AGATCATCAATAAAGATATTGAACAAGAATATAATTAATTCAAACACACAATTTTCACAGACTTTTTCATTGAAGCCCATGCAGGGCTTATCCAAACAGGAGGGGCAATGGAAAGCTCCACTGTATTATAAGACTGGAGTTTATCTACTTCACCATCCCCACAGTGTAAAGCCTGTGAATTGTTCTTTTCTTGTCTAAACTATTTTGAATGAGGTCTCTTTTACCTGCTAGTTTGGCAAGCTTCTAAGGCATTTGTGCAAAGTGATGATGCAAGAGCAACCTGATTCAACACTGAGAAATTCATAAATAGCATCCAGCAGTAATTAGAGTGAAAAGCTGCAGGTAAGAAAAGCAATCATTCTACAGTATCAGTTGTGCTACTATACTCTGCAGTGTTAAAAGCAGACTATGTTTACTGGTGCATTCAACTCAGGAGGTATTGTTGTGAATTTTAAATATACCAAGGAGTCATTCTTTTTTTTTACAAAGATTGAATTAGATTAACAGTGATTAAAAAACCATGAGTATATACATATAGAAAGGATAGGAGTGGAAGAAAAACACAGTGCCACAAATTACTGTCTGGAAACATACTATACATGTAGTCGGTATTTTTGTATTAAAATGAAGGGCTAATTTTGAAGTCCAAAATGGTTTTAAAATAATGTAGTGCTCTCTATAAGGCCATTTCTCAGGAGGCAAGTGCGTGATATTCAAGACTGGGATATTTTATAAAGGACTTCAATTTGAAGAACTGGAATAGTTCTTTACCATCTTAATGAGAAACACTGCTCTACTTTCAGTAAGTACACACTAAAGTCACAAAAAAAAGCCTGTAAGTTCTTTGTCTGCATTTCTTCTTAGATTAGGGTTAAATGGCAGGTAACATTCACACAGAGCTTAGTTGTTCATTTTTATGTATACAAAACTTAACAAAGCAGTAGAATTTAGGTAGCTAGTACTATAGCAAATAATGGGTAAGTCGTAAAAGTAGCATGCTGACACTTTTTTTTACTTGTTTCTCAAGCTCTCCTCTGAACCACCTGCAAGGCCTGGATTTACTGGAAGGAACACTGGGCCCTGTATTGTGTAAAACTTTGTACAGCACAGCCCCAAATGCAGTTCAAAGATGCATTTTTTTAGAAAATGGTAAGGAGAAAAAAATCAAACAAACACTTAAAACCTGTTCCTGTCAGGGTCCAGCTGTGGCCATTGTGCTGTAGCACATAATCCATGCTTTTCTGGTTGTCAGAGAGAAGGTAAGCGTAGTTATGGACAGTAGTTTATGCTTCAGGGAGGAAAAAAGTGGTAGCCGGCCCAAAGCAACTTGAGACTTAAAACACAGGGTGAAGTCCAAAAATCACAGAGTGGCTAATTTAGGAATCTTGCATATTAAAGGAATTTCTGTGGTTATGCTCTTGATATCAGCCCCAGGTGTTGGGGGAATTCACATTGTATTTATTTTTACACCTTGGTGGGACAGAATAATTCAACTATGTTGTGGATCAGTTGATAATGAAGACGGGAGTAATTTGTGGAATCTAGTTCTAGAACTGGGCTTGGATAAAAATGCTCAGATTTAGATGTGCTTGTGGTTTGGACCAACATCTCAAATTCAATTTTTGTCTTTTTGTGACTCTAGTTTTGGGTACTAACCTGTAAACATCAAATGTGTAGTTGTCTTACTTTGGAAGTTCGCTGTATGCCTCAGTACCAGATACAGATCTTTAGCAGGACTTCATGTAAGGAACAGTTAAACAAAAAGCTTGTATGAATAAGGCACTAGTAAATGTTTGCAGCAAACAATTATTACAGTCTATATTCTTTTAAGAATAAAGCTGTTCTGTTTAGGAAGTTGCCTTTAATATGACAGAGTTACCAATGCCAGTGAAAAGGGGGTTAGAGAAAGTGCATCTTTTGGATTATGCCTGTGAGAAACCACTGAATGCAAATCCCTGTTAAGTTTGGAAATAGCCTGTGCAATGGTGATAATCGCAAGAGCTAAAGCAAGAGGAAGCTGCTCTGGATTCTGATCCCTGCTAAACCAATGTGAAATGTAATGGATTTGCTCCAGATTTATTTACATTGCTAGATGGATCGAAGCAGAATCAAGGCTGCTGTGACAAATCTAGTTAAACAGTACCAGTGCTAACCCAAAACAAATAATTTGCTGTAATCCCCTTAAACAGTTTCAAAAAAGAATCTTGTATTTTTAATTTCCTACTTGCTGAAGTCCAAGGATGCACTTTGTCTTTTGGCTAATGTAACAGACCAAAGCCTTCTTGTACTACTTTGGAGCTGCTGCTGTTCTAAACAGTTATTAAAATATCAATCCATATTTTATACCAAATGAAATTTGAGTCTGCTAGTCCATTTGTGGGATGGCTAACTGCTGTTTCATGTTAAAAGTTGTTCAAAAAACCCCAAATGCTTCCATTCATAAAAACAGAACATACTGCTGCTTTTAAAATGTACTTTACGTATTGGCTTTTTGCGGGGAGTGGGGGGGGGGGGGTCATTGAAGCACAGGAATTTGTTCATTGAGCCAGTAAGAATGCATTTGTAAACTAATGGATCTGGTTAATATTCATGATTGTCCTTCCCTAGGATCTATGCAGTAAAACTACTACATCTAAATAATTCATTTGGTATACTAAATGGAAGGTCAGTGATAACTCCACAGTCTGATTTCATCACTGAATCCTGCTTTGTAAACAGACAGCTTAGCTTTATCATCTGTCAAATTTTCTGTTCCACTCAGATCCCCCATTAATTGTACAAGATACCATTTAAGAAATTTAACACATTTCTAGTATCCATAATGCTGGAGGGAAAAAGTTACATTAATTCATTCCTGTATATTATTGCCATCAGGTCCTACAATTAACAACTCCAGACAGTGGGGTTTTTTTGTATCTAATGTAAGGACTCAGTACTAAGTTTATCTCAAGCTTTAAGATCACCCATCCATGGGGACCTCAGAAGCTTTACAAATATCCCAACCAGCTTTTAAAAAGGTGGTGTGGTTTTTGTTTTGTTAGGTGTTTTTTTGTTTAGACTTCACTCAATTCATTGCTGGTATAAATCAGCTGAAATTTTCTCTAGAAATTAATCTAGACTACTATTTATTTCTTAAGCAAAACAAAAAAACCCCAACAAGTAAATTAAGTGCTGGGGATTTCTCTCTCATACTTGCTGCACATATTCTAAAGTTATATACAGAAGGAAGAAAATACAGAAATTTCTCTTCACAAAGATCCTTCCTTCAGAGCAACTCGGGAAACCTTTTTTCTTGTTATATATTTGTGCCAGGATGTATGCTTTTCTTTGTGTGTGGGAGGAGGCTAATAGGTAAGTGAGTGGCATGTCTTTATCTGAATATTAGAAAATGTTTTTAAGCATTAGAGCTGTGCAGAATCTTTTCTGTAAAAGTTGGCAACTTTAATGGCATAACAAAAAACTTTATATTTTCAGTAAGATGATGTAAAATCTTAGCAAATGCAAAAGAAACAAACATTCTTTGTCAAAAGTGTGCCTTTTGCGGTCATAACTGGTTTCGTGGTGTGTCTAGCAGGCAATTTGAAGTTGTGCATACATTACCTTATAAGAATTTCCTAAGCTGTGCTTACTTTAAAATAAGTTTGAACTTTTTTAACGCTGTAAATGAAATCTGTGTTTTGAAAGTCGAGGTGGGTTTTTATCTTGTTCTTAAGATTCAAATAGTACATGGGGACACAGCTGGTTTTCTTTTTCTTGCCCACTGCTGTCAGAGTGTGCCTTCAGTAGCATACAGCCAGGTGAGAAAGTCATCATTTTGGAAAATGTTCTGTGAATGTTTAACGAAATGCAGAATGCAGTTTGGTTTCATGGCTGTATTTCGTCAACAGAAGCAGAGGGATAGTGATGAAACTTTTATTATTAAACTAAGCTCTGACTGGAGAAAAATCTGTTGCCAAACATGTATATATGTTTTTTTTTTTAAGAGCAAATTCACACTTTTACAGAACAGTTGCTTCTTGGTGCAACTGAGTTGTGTTTGTAGAGGCATGCTATTACCATCAGCTGAAACTGTGGCCTAAATGAAGGCATCACAGTTCTGTTTATGCTGATGTATTTACCTATATATGGATGACATTTTAACAAAAAAAGCCATTTCACAATTATTAATTTTTTTTTAAAGTAAAAGTTAGGAAAGAAAACTTCAGGTGCAAAATAAAAAAAAATGACTGTATGATTATTTAACAATTATTGCATGATTTTGGATAACACCCTTGACTTCCCTAAAAAGCAGTATTTGATAATGAGTCATCACATAACTGCTGACTTGCACTTGATAAATACTTAACTTGGGGAAGAGATTTTTTTGAGATTACAAAAAAAAAAGTCAATCAGTCCTATGTCTTTGCTATTAATCCAGAGACGTTCATTGTTAGATGAAACATGATATAATTGGAAATAACTATTACGTTGAAAGGAATCCATGTTACTTTGATTTATCTGAGAGGCTTTAGGGATTCCAATGAATTTGATGAGGCCAGTCCTTCAAAACCTTCTCATACTTTTAAAGTTACATGTCTGGTAATTCATTCATCTCCTAATGTATTTTAAGGCTAGTTAGAAGAAACAGAATAGTGATACTCAAAATGCATCAAAGGATGCATTTGCATGACTGGGTATTTATGTAAAGGGAAAGACTTACAGGTGAAAGTTTGCTTATTCCTTTATGTTTTCTAACACAGTAAACCTAACATCTACTTTTATGTCAATAATAACTGATCATAGAATGCCATTTCATAGCTTGAATCTTGGTTTTGACTCAAGGTTCATTCTAGCCAGGATGGCAATTAGGGAAAGTCCTAAAACTGAAAAAGAAAAATTGACATATGCTGTTAAATTCATATGTGGAACATTAAAATTAACATGGAAGCAGAAATGACATTCAGTGTCAGAAGTAACAAATTTGAAAGTCTTAAATAATTCAATATAGAGAATATAGTTTAGACAGTTTTTATATAAGTGTGCTTTTTCCTAAAAACACTCCCCAACCAAACTTTTTTTTCTTTTTCCTTAAGTCTTTTGTCTGTAAATATGAAAGAGGGCTACATCCCAACGTAATTCTTCATTGCCATACTAAACAGTAAAATAGTCTTTCTAATTCACGTTGCTCGTGGCAGTCTTATTTGACGTTGCTTTATTAAGTTTGTGATTAAAGCAGTTTGGGATTTTTGTTGGTTGTAAACTTTTGGCATAAGGTGAATACCAGTCCCTTTCAAAAACAGCCTTGAGTTGCTTAATGATGCTTGTGCTGTTCCCCACGTCTGCTTGGTTGATAACAAGGCCAGCTCCAGCATTCTGCGTAAAAGCATTTCCTACCCAATCAAAATTACCTACAAGTAAAGGCAGGAATATACAATGAGTTTCTAACATTAGAAAAAAAAAAAGCCATCTCCCTAAAGGCAACCCAGCATGCTGCAGTCTCATTTTCCCCAGTGCCTACCTGGGCAGAGATAGTAATAGGTTTTCTACACTAGTGGGTAAGAAAAAACTCCATTACGTACCAGCATGTAGTACAGATCATTTCTGCAAGCTCTAATCCTTCATAAGCAAAACCAGGTTCTTTTATTTATTTGAAACTAATTTGCTCTTCCTTTTGCATGTATCATATTATGACTCCATTTACTTTCCTCATTGGCCTTTTCAGTGCCAAGAATGAAAATATTTTTTTGCCATACAAACAATTTAAAGTAGATGGGATGGAGAGTGGTCGCTCTGTAATGCTGAGCCAAACTAATAGGTCTTTTACAGGTTACCCTTTGGCAGATACTGTTTCAGGAAGGAAGAACAGGTTTTACTGTTTTATGCCAGTTATTACCACCTTTGTTGAAAGGTAATGAATGAGCATTTCAAATCCTGGTGATTGCAAGGGAAAGATGATAACAGGATTAATGGAAACAGGTAAACCCAGTGTTTCAGTTATTTGTTTTTATTTCACTAGAACTATAATGATTTAAGTTGTACATTTATAACATGTGCAGTATTTTGGAGAAAAAATGGTGTTACTAGAGGTCATCTTTTATGTATGTTCAGATATTGTTTTAAAACATGAAGGTATCTGAGAAATTTATACCCTTTCTTTCAGCATCATTCCAGCTACTTCAGC
>NW_010522113.1:6191-16067 GCF_000687285.1 Phaethon lepturus
AGTTGTCAAGGACAGTAAACTGAAGCCTTACCATAAGGGCCATTTTATCCTATGCTTTCAAGTAAAAGATATATCAGGTCCCTAACATGCATTTGTGTTACTTTCACACAGCTTTGATTATTTCTTTCTTTTATTTATATCTAAATGTATAAGGACAACAGGAAAGGAAGAAAAACCATAACTCAGCTAAGAATCCATGCTGTGTAGACAAGTTACTGAAATCTGATCTGGCTATCGGAAAGAAGCAAAAATGGAGTAGAAAAAATTATTTTGTGGGGGGCACTCATAAACATTTGGGATATGAGAGAGGAATGAGATGCACTATTTGAAGTGAAAAATAAGATTTGGATAGGTTAAGAGAGGTGTGTGTGTTTAGAGCCCATCAAGGTGAGCTTTTCAGAGTAGCTCTGGGTTCTCTCTCTACACTACTTGGGATTCTTCAGGTGTGCCTGAGCATGTTTCTGGGTTGCAGCCTCTGCCTTCCCTCACTGCCTCTGCAATCACCAGCTTTAAGGCCTTTGCAGTAAGTCCAGGTGAGGAAATAAGCAACTAAAGCATCATGCTGCAGTGCATTAGAATACATGTTTTCTCCATAAAATACTCATGACTTACGTTTTAATTCAGTAGCAGTTTTCTGATCCTGCAGCTTATGCACAGCTCAGAGTTTTTTAAAAGGTAGCTTTTAGCCTGCTGATTGAATGAGCGTTTGGCTGATAATGAACGTTTGCTAGGTGCCATACAAGGACTTTACTTAAATACACCTTAACCCAAAATACCAGTGAGATATGTACCTAATGTTAGGAGGGTGTCTGAAATGTCTAAATGGAATAAGATGGGGATGAAAGGTATTTGTAACAGTATTGAGCAGGATTTACCATAGCTTTAGTAATAACATTCGAAATGGAGAATAGTCCACCTTCATTGGATTGCAGAAACAAGAGAATATGTTAATAATCCCATTTATTCCTACTTCATAAAGTGTGTTGTGTTTGTGTTTTTAAATACTGAAAGCAGACTGTTGCTCTTGAGAAAGTGATTCATAGGGGAAAAAAAGTTTTTCCTAAATGAGAAGAGGCTCAAAGCTCAGTCTTCATGCAGGTTCCCAGAGAAATGAGACTATTATTTTAACTTAACAAGCATATCAGCTGTAGATTCCTCATTTACAAATAGGTGTTACTTCAAGCTTTTGGCTACAGGCTAGAATTCCTTAAGATGTGATTACTTACCAATGTATGCAGCTCCATCAGTTACCATGTATTTGTTACGATTTAATTTGGGAAGGGAAGTGTTCTTCTGTTCTTTAAGAAAGCATGCACTCTCTTCCTCAAGGTCAAAGAATTTCTGCCATAAAATAGAATGGAGTGCAGGTTAGTGAGAACTGTTCTATAACGGACAGAAATATGGTCTGTTCTCTACTCTTTATTGAAAATGAGTTAGTGCTATAGAACAGCTTGAGTTTTTATACCCAAGCATTAATTTTGATAAAACACTGCACGTACATTGTATTTCTTACTAAATTCTCATAGTTTGTGATACGCGCTATGCCTTGGCATACAAAGTATATGGCTACTGCATACTAAAAGCAATACAGTGCCAGGTAACAAAGGCCATAAAATGAACAAACAACTCCCCCATCTTTGTGTTCTGCATGGTAAAAGCCATGAACTTTTCTTTAGCTCATTTCCTCATTCATCAAGGGACATTGGGGTTTGAAGTCTGCTTCTGGATTGGCAGGCACACCCAACAGCTGAATTAATACCTTTGTATTACACATTACATAGTTTCCAAGATGATTTCAGAATTTCAGAAACTTAGAAAATTCTCAGGATTAAATCTGATAAAAAATCAAATTTACCAGCAACAAGACGACAATCCATCTGTTTTTACCCTAAAGGGTGAAGTCTGAGTTAGATTTTTTTTTTTTTTTTTTAAATTTTGGAGCTATATGCTCTCCTTGTCTGCATCAGTGGGAAACTTTGATTGAGGTGATGGTGTAGATCCTCAGAACAAACCTAATTCACCATATATTACTGCTGAAATTAACTGGATATACATTGCACTCACTTAAGACATTGAAAAATACTATTAAAAAACCCCCACCCCAAACCTTCTTGATCGTTCTTGGGGGATATTTTCCGTAATGCAAAATTCATCTCTTGAACCAGTGCTCTTTTTTTATACAAACCTTGAGCAAATCCTTTTAAGTTATGGAGATGTCTTTTGGGATAGTCTTACTACAATGAAAACCCAACTATAAAATACTAAATTCATTATTGAAATGTGGTGATCTATGTTGTAGACTACATCATCAGTTTGATTAAATCAAATAAGGGTGTACACATAGCACACAGGCAGTTAGTTTCATAAAGCATTCTTTACTCAGCTGATGCTGTTGGCAGGTTTCAAGCTGGTTTGCAGTAAACTGCTCGACTATTGCAAAGCGTGTTTGTGACTGATTACCAGGAACACCAGCTTTAGGTTTTACACCACTGGTTGCTTCAAAACTGCGTATAAATACTCATTCATAAAACCTCTCCTCTTAATCATCTGTTTCGATTATTATAGTTTTGTTTTCCTTCAAGAACTGTCCTCTAAGTTCTGAACAGGCTTATCTGCAATTAGTATTACCAAACCTAACTAAAATGTTTTACTTGCAGACAAAAGGTAGAGTAGCCCAGAGGCTGCTGTTTATCCATCACTTTATGGTTTGGACTCTGAGAATCTCTCTGTTCCTCATTGGAAAATACACTGGGGTGAATTTTATGTTGTTGTCAAAGGTTGTTCCAAAATTCCTTGGAAGAATTTGTGTGTAAAATACCAAGGCTAGTTCAGGCTCCTGCCAATTCCAGCACTGAGGAGTCTCTGTTCTTGGAGACTCCCTCCCCACAATGATGAAAGCTTATTCGGGCTGAAGCAGGTTTTTAGTGCATTAGAAACTAAATTGAATGAGTTTGTGGGTTTTTTTCAGTGCCCAGATACCGGGTATGGTACTGTGGTGCAGTTTTGTGATTGATAACTATGACAAAGTTGTTTCCTTAGAACAGTGTCTGAATTTACTTACCTGTACATGGCATTACCTTCCACAGCTTAATTTTTGTAATGAGTTCAAATACTAGCAAAAATCCAAAGATAGTTTTTTGAATTTAAAAACAAGCAAAACAACCCAAACTGATTGCTTTATAAAGGACATTTAAAAAGATAATTCTATGTAAAACTGTAGTATCTGTCCTTTAAATGAGATTTGTATTGTCTGTTCACATCTAACTAAGCTACATGGAGAAATCATACCTTTAGTTACAGATTTTTAACATTGCTAACAATTACAGCATTACACTTTAAAAACCAAAATTGAACAAACCATTGTAGCAGCTGTAAAGGAAAGTTTACTAGGTACTAGAGGTTAGTTCTTAGACAACATCAAGACTGCAGCTGTGTGCCTGAGGAACTGCTCTACAAACAAGCACCCACCACAGAAAGTGTGTACTTAGCAAGCCAGAGACGGATTTGAATCTTTCTGAAAGGGTCTTGAATTTTTGGATAAAGCCAGAAGAAAATGTTCCTGTTTCTCCTGGCACAGCAAAACAGGAATGGAGACAGGCAGCAGCCATAGGGTAGGCGCAGTAACTACAGGGATGTAGAAGATACTGTGTGACTAATGCTCATATTGTAGGGAATAGGCTAAAACTGGCAAATGGGTAAAGTATTCAATGCTAGGAAACAAAACGTAACAAGCTGTCGTCTTCCCACTGTTACAAGATTTAGCAAAAAGTCACATACCTTGATGTAAGAATAGTCAAGCACAATAATCATGTAAGCTTAGAGTTGTCATATTGAGATAGATTCAGCAGATGTGAACTAGTGTTCTGTTCAGATAATAACTTTGTAAGAGAGAGAATTTCAGATTCAGGCAGGAGAACATAGAAGGCTTGAAAATGTAATGTATTCTCCAGCAACAGCACAGAAGCCGTTACCTCCTTGACACAATGCAGATACCAGTAGGGAAACCCCTCTGCCCTCGCAAACAGAATACGCAAAGGTAGCTGAGCAGAGCATGTGAACCAGCACTGGCATCAAGTAGCACACCCTAACAGCCTCCAGCACACCCCTGCAGCAGAAGTACTGTGTTAATAATACACCACCTTCTGCCGACATTTCATTCATCTTTTCCATCTTCATTTTAGGAGTTTAGACCTTTAAAATGAAATTCATGCTTAGGAGCAAAGGTTTACTAGTTAATTCATAGCACTTTATTTACCCATAGGGCATTTCTGAAAATCAGTGAAAAGTTCAATTTTTCCTTCCTCTTACCCTTAGCAGGAATACAGCTGCACAACTCTGAAATGGATTCACATGGAAGCTCAGGAACAATTTGTGCTGTATGTCTGGTCCATGCTATTCCTTTCTCATCTCCAGCTGCCTAAAGACACTTGGTTCTAGTTCATACTTTCTGTGGGCCCTTCAAAAACATGCACCTTTCTCTGTTCAGCAGAGAGAGAGCCCCTTTTTCCTGCTCCTTTGAGAGTTAGACTGAACATTCTTGCACATAAGATACATTTGCAGGGTCAAGCACACAAAACTTGTACTGGAATACTGGAACTGAGGTCCCAAGAGGCACAATGGTGAGCTCTTCACCTTGAGTGATTTGAGCTTTAATTTCATGACCACATGTGGTTCAGTGCATGGGACAGAGCTCCCTGAATGAGCAGCAGTTTGGTATGCAGTTTACTCCTTGACGTTTGTCTGCGTGCTTATAGCATTTATTTAGTCCTCAAACAAAGCTTTTTCCTCATAAGTTCTTCCCAGTGATAATTATTTTTTTCAAGTACTCTGAAAGCAGTTTCAGTTGAATCCAGTAATGCTTATGTGAACTGGACTCTGAGCAAGATGCTGAGGAATGCATAATTAAGGACTAATTGTCTTCTCACTGCATTGATGATGCTAATTGCCTAGTATTGTCAAAAGTTTTGTGGCAAAAGAGAAAAAAAACATGCTTCTAGATAGAGCACACTGTTACAACTAGGACATCGTGTCTTACAGTCCCTGCCTTTCTGACCTCAACAGCAGATTAAAAAATTACATGCACAGCGCTCAGCGGCTGGTTTTCGTCAGTACACTGCTAGACATAACAGGTTTGCAGTGTCCTGTTTCTAACTATATACTTGCAGTTAGGCAATACCAAAACTTTCATTAGCCTGGTCAGAGACCAGGGGAAATCAGGAGATTCCCATCCAACAGAGGAATTACATCTGCACAGCCTTCTCCAAGATGACTGTGTACATCAGGCTGCTGCCATGGGCAAAACAGTGTGCCTGCAGCAAGCCATGGCTGCTCCCTGGAAAATTCCTAGCCAAACTGGTCTTTCCTTGGGCATAAGAAAAAAAAGAAAAAAATCACAACAAGGCATGTCACTGGGATCAAAAGCTAAACGAAAGAAAGAAGTTACTGAATATGCTGTGTAGGACTCAGATATATTGTCCCCTGGAGAACAGAGGATTGAGGGACTGCCATTACTGTCAGAATGATATTGAGGTATTGGGACAGCTTAGCAATTTTAAGTTTAACTTCAATCAGAGTTTGTAACTTAAGGTTCTCTTAAAATTTCAGTGTTCTTGTGTACAAACACGTACAATACATCTCTGCATGACAGTATTTTCTGTACATAGTTTAGTCTGGCTTTGTATTTTCTCATACCCAAAGCTGAATTAAAAGGGAAAAGCAGATTTGGTTTAAGTTTAATTTTTACCTTGTTAGCTCTTCCTTCTCCCCCATACACACACATAGTTTTGTTTCACTTAGATCCTGGCTAGAACAGATGAATACAAAGGAAATGCAGTTTTAAAAAACAGTGCTCATCTGACATGTTTTGTGAAGGAAAGGAGTATGGTGATGAAGCCTGTGGCAGAGTTCATCCAAAATCAGATACCAGTAAACTCTGAGCCTTGGGCTGTTACTCATACTAAGGCTTATTTAAGGCAGTGATATACTCAGGGTATGGGCCACGTGATGCACAGCGCAGAGGTAACTGAGGTGTGTTGTACCTTGACAACTATTTACATCTAGGGTGGTCTAATTTTTTTGCTGGAAGTTGTATTGTATTTTCCAACTGCCACTATTCTAGCTAGACTAGCTACCTAGAGTAGATGTCTAGAAATATTTTTTTTCCTTTTAGCATTTAGTTCCTGATGAGATAAATTCTGTAATAAAGATTTTACCCGCAGTAAATGGATGGAAACAAGTATGTAGAGCATTAGGTGCCACTTAAATAAAAAATAATTTTGAACACATAAATAGAATATTAATGATAAATAAGGAATAAACCAGAATTTACTCGAAATTGAAGTGGCTTTTATCAGTGTCAGCTATGTATGGGCTTTTTGATTTAAAAACACGCTTTATGCTGCTTCTTATCTAGGAAACTTGTAATAACTGTGTATGTTATAACAAAAACCCCTATTTCTAGATAAGCATAATTACCACTTAGTGTGTATAACACAAACAGTACTTGGTTTTTTGCAATTGTTATCGCTTTTAAAAAGCCAAAATGATTTAGTAGATTATCAGTTTAAGAAGTCAAAATAATTTACCAGATTATTTAAAACAGTTATCTGAGGGGAAAAACAAAACAAAACAAAAACCACCACCTCAAACAAAAAGAAATTGATCCCAGATGAATTGATCTAAGATGACCGATTTCCAGTGTGCCTCAATTTCATAAAAACAAACTGTGTCAAATTGAAAGTAGTACTTCCCATACACTCTGTTTTCTAATACAAATGTAACATACATGATCTTAGAGGTCTTTTCCAACCTTAATGATTCTATATGGTATTCCTCATTTTCCTGTACTGCATGTCACATAGTGGTTGTTCTGGTCTTCACAATTCTGAATTTGTAGCCTGAATTTAATGTGAAGTCTTCATTATGTTTTCTTGCACTTTGTACTTGATTAAAGGAAAAGCAGAGGCAAATGCAGCTGAACAGTAAGGTTACACAAATCCAGACTAAAAGACATTTTTGTGCCGTCACATTTACTCTTTATCAGCCAGTATAAACAAGACATATGACTACGGTTCACTGTTAGCTTTGCTGTGAAAGACCAGATGTAGTGTTTTACATGGGCTGTCCATCACACAGACTGCCTTTTGGCATCATTCTATTTTTCTGTCTTAATTTCTATGTCTGTTAACACTAGGAATAAATTCAGTTCATGGCATTAACTTTTCCTATGTTATTTAATGAAATTTAAAGGCTTTGATACTAATAGAAAACACTTTTTGGTTGTGAAGTTTTCTTGACTTTTTTTTGGGGGTGGGAAATATGTTAGATTTCAAATATGGATTATACTTACAACTTTCAAACTACAGCTCGGAACTTCAGTGCAAATAGCTTTCAGAGATGAAACGAAGTTAAAAGTAAGGGGATCTGTATCTCTTGAGAAACTGATGAGAAGTCGTACTTTAATACTTCGTAAGACTAATGCTTCTCTTATCTTCCCATCTAAATACGGCCAGTACCTGTGGAAAAGAATACAATATATTCAGAGAACTTAAAAAAAAATTCGGATTTTTATGCAGCCAAGTCTAGAATCATAGAGAAAACTAAACACATGTGAATTTCATTTTCTTTCTGTTGAAGGAATGCCATTCTCATTTAAAGGGGTTTTCACTAAACAGATCTGCCAGCATCCTTTTTTGTGTCCTTCTGCCCTGCACCAAAACTGTCAGTGTGGGGACAGCGAGGCTGAGGATGGTTCAGCACATCTTCCATCTGTGTAGATACTCGGAGAGCTGCCAAAACACTGGCAGAAAAAAACAGGTACCTTGTCAGCCCCTAGCTGGGAGAATTACTCCCATGTCACTGCCTGTGGCAAGAGCAGTGGAGCTTTTGCAGTACCAGAGAACCAGCAGAAGGAGCTACAGCTAGAGGGTGCTGCTTACCCAGCCAGCCCAGAGGGACAAGAAGGATTTTCAGTTGGTTGCACAAGTAAAGGAACACGGACCCAGGATCCCTCCCTGCCTGCCATCCTTTTCTTCCTCTGTACTGGGACCATACAGGCTGGGGACTGGAATACCTTCTGTAATTTTTTGCTTGGGAAGAGGAGAGCCGCTGCTATGCAGGGTGCCTGCGCCCTTCAGTAGCAGATAAAGGTGGGTCGTTCAGGGAGGATGCTACCTTTTTTCCTGATGAGGATTGCTCATCAGGCAAATGATAGTTATTTTTTGAAAAATTTGAACAAAACTTCTTTAATTATGCAAAACTGGAAAAAAGCACATGTTTAGTTTGGCTTAACTATGTACAAATAAAGTGGATGGATGGAATGGTGAGCTTTACTAGATGCTCAATTTGGTGCGAGTGTTATCAAGGGTAGGTGGAACCACTGGATACTTGCCTTCTGAGTTGGATCATTTTATTACACTGTGGTTCCAGTTTTGGGTTATGAGTGCTTTTTAATGGTCCATACAAACCATTTTTGTTTGTTTAAAATTTACTCGGTTTCGCTCGTTTTTAGCAACTCTCCATTAACCAAAACATGATATAATTCAAATGCAGTCTGTGGTGAATTTGGAATTTTCACATATATGTAATTTCAGTAAAATAATGACATCTCCCACATTGTATACGAACTCATAACATGTTATTTCTCTCTTAACACAAACATGCACACACTCTGTCTCTTTCATGTTGAATATCTGCATGATACTCATAAAATGCCAGTAGCTCTAGTGTCGAGATAGTGAAACACAATAGTATAAGAAATAGGATTCATGTATAAGCACGTTCTTGTATTCCTGGGTCCCAGTCACCAGTCTCTTGCAGATGGTCAGACTAGACAATTTCTGATCTCCTTCGATAGGCAGATCCCAAAGCTTAGGACCCAGAACTGGAAATGTCTTCTTAGGTCCCAATTCTGCTCCCATTTAAGTCAATGGCAGAACTCTCACTGATTTCAATAAGAGCAGAATTGGGCCCCAAGAAATTGGTCCACAGTAGTAACTACTTTCCTGTGGGTTCATTTTCTCCAACAGACCTTAATGGCATTATGATAACGTGCTGGTCCTGGACATGGACACTCACCGTTTAGCATTGGTGTCAATGACGATTGGCAAGTAGTCCATGACAGCTATGTATACAAACTGCTTCGCATCATCGATAACACTGTATATAGCTTCAATATCCAGGACTCTGTCCTTTGGGCAGAAGAGTTTAGGTGAATTCTGTGAAGGGAAAAGTTCAAATATGGCATTTCAAATACATGATTTATTTTCTCTTTCCGTCATTCTTCTTGACATGGCAAGTAGTATCCTTTATTTTAGTAGATAATAATTAGCTGATACTTTCAACTGTCCTGCTAGAATACTCAAAAGTTACAAAGGAGAGGTATTCGCTTAATTTCCCCTTGAAAGTCTCACCATTTAGACATAACTGTGGGTAAAATGCAGAAGACACAAACTTCAGAACATCCACTGCTATCAAAGAAGCTCTAGTTGAAGTTGCGTTTCAGAGAACTTTGTTCCAAAGAGCCCCCGGACTGGTTACTGTTGGATGGATTAATAGCTGTGTTCTTAGCACATGAGCCTGATCCATCACTTGCTACGAGGAATTAAGTCTATCATGTCAGTTGTGTTTAAACTTCCACGCAAAGTCACCGTTTGCTCAGTCACTGTCGCAGGGAGATGCTGCAGTTTTGCAAGAAACTTATCTTTAAAACTTAGCTTGAGGTATAAATTAACTCTTTACCTGGTACTGAGCCGGTAAGTGGTAAGCCCAGATTTCCGCTTTTTTGCCTTGTATCTCAGGCTGTCAAATGTGTCGGCCTTGCTGAGTAAGGCCAAGCCAGCAGGAATCACCCATCTGTGGCAGAGGCGGACAGGCCCA
>NW_010522113.1:16098-17720 GCF_000687285.1 Phaethon lepturus
GCCCCAGCAGGGAGAGAGAAGTGGAGCCACCTGCCAAGCTGCCCGCGGCCACAGCGCGGTTCCTGGGACAGAGGTTGTTAAAGGCACTTCACAGAGCTAGAGCAGGTGCCACTTGTCCTCTTCTTAACAGCTGGCCCTGCCAGACCGCTCCCTCCCTGCTGCTGTATCACCACCTCACCTTTGTTACCTGCTTGGGTTGCGTCTGACATCTAGATTAGTATGTTTTCTTTAGGGACAGATCCTGGGGTTTTGATTAATCTTTTTCTTTCAATACAGTGCATGTCAGTCATTTCTTAACCACTGGATGGTAGTCTTAAGGATTTACTACAAGTAAGTTCAGAAAATACTAGAAAATTAACAGCAAGATTTCAAGACCAGTATTCCAGATCCATTCCTGAACACTATGAAAAACAATCAAAACTTTGTCACATTTTATCAGCCAGCCTGGAAGATTATTTTGTTGCTAAGCGACATTATAGCCATGATTCCCAAGTATAACAAAAAAAGTCAATGACTCCGTGTTATGCTTGTTGTTTTACACAGCACAAACATTGAAAGTGAAATACGTTTTCAAAGAATGAGTTTTGGCTCAAGAAAAAGTATAAAGTGATTTTGTTAAACATAATTTTTATCTATGATATGAAACATTTCAGAGGCTATTGCACTGAGATTTTATTCTTACACTATTTTCTTGAATAGAAGTTTTAAGTTACAGAACAGCTAAAGAATGGAATTCTTATGCATTGTCTGTTTCAGATGCCTTCAATATAGAGACCAGAATGTGAAAGATAATTAGAAGAAAAATTTCTGTTAAAGTTCTCACTGTAACACTTGCGCTTGGGCATGCCGCTTGTTACTCTGTCGCATGGCTGACCCCATCTGTGGTCATAAAAAATTGCTTTAGTACATCTCTCTGCATTAGTTGTACAGTACTTGCTGTTCGGATCAAATACCCGTTTGATACTTTTCTTCACCTACCAGAAACAGGCCTGTCTTCTCACGGGGCAGCAGTACCTCCCCATGCCCCTGCTCAGGGGCTGTGCTGTCCTGGACCGAAAGGGAGGCAATGCAGGGCTGGGGGAGGGAGCGGCGCAGCACTGGGCAAGGGTAGCGATGGCAAGAAGGGAACTGCCTGGCTTGTGGAGACTTTCTTCTTACCTTACTCGTTCAGGAACAGACAGCGATGTTAACGCTTGGTTCCACCACACCAGTGCAACTCCAGGAGCGCCTTTCAGAGGGGCATGCTGGCAAACACTGAGAATTTGCTAGTAGGTGAGGAATTAATTGAAAAGCCTGTTAACCAGGAAGGAAGAACCAGCCTAACTGGCTGTGGCTATGAATTCAGGTAGCTCTTGGACTTGAACTTCACTGATCTGAATCTCTGGAGTACCAGTAACTCCTTCCTTTGGTCTACTGAACTGGAATTGCAAGAGAAGAGGCCTTTGTTGCCCACACAAAAGGAAAACACAAGTCACAGGGAAAAAGTGAACACTCTGCAAACTGCAGAAGAACAGTTTTTGTAGAGCTTATCTCCACTTGTCTTTGTCAAGGATCTCACATTCCTTGAAGTTGGCCTTGCCCAGCTTTCCTTACTGTGTGCTCCTCCAGGACTGGCTTTCAGC
>NW_010522113.1:17751-45508 GCF_000687285.1 Phaethon lepturus
TCTTTAAGAAGGGAGTAGGAGTTTATTCCACAGCTCCTTATCTAACTGTCCAAAAGTCAGTCTCTAATTTAAGCTAGTCCCTAAGACTCTCCAGAATCAATGGAAGCGTTTGTCTCTTCAGATGGCTGTTAATTCTGGCTGTCTTAGGCACTTCCAGATTTTCACTCCAAAATACCTCTCTGTCTCTCCCCTGATTGTAGGAGTGTGAAAAATCCTGGACACCTGAATGTTGCGTGGCTCCCCGCAGGTGAAGGTAAACCCTGCCCTGTATATCCACTCACCTGCACCAACATCCTCTGCTACTGGCTGTACAGCTTAACAGTGTGCTACGTGCCCTGTGTTGTTTCAGACATAAATAGCTATAAAGCAGTAGTTTTCCACTCCTTGTTTTATACAGAATGGTAAATAACTCTTAGCAACGTCATTATATTCCTGATTTTAAAGGGGTTGTTTTTACACATATAATTACCTCCCAAAATGAAAGACACTGTGCATCTTTCATCATCTCTGTTACTCTGTGTACTTTTTTCCAGTTTTGCTACATCACTGCTGAGATTGAGGACTGCTCCATTTCTTCCCGTTAAAAATGCACACACAGACAGTGCTTCCATCGGGATTGCTGCTTGAATTTTAGAAGTTTTAAAATGTCATTTAAAAATAATGCTAAAAGATTTCTACAGAAGTATGAATACTTTCAATGGAACAGGGTGAAGAGGATTAATCCTTAGAAATTACATTGATAAAAATACAAGCTCTGATATCAAGCTTATTCTGTATCATTTTAGATGTCTGATTAACAGTTCATGTACTCCCAAGTCATTCACCTTCTATCTACTAGTGTAAATAAATAACCTGATTTGAAAAGCCTCCCTGTCATTTTTTGAATGCAAGAGGAAAAGCAGTAACATTACAGAGAAAGGGAAAAAGAATAATGCTCAAATGAAATTCTGCAGCTTCCTCAGTCCTGGCAAATTGCATGTAAGAACAATGTCACAGAAATCAGAATGAAAAAAAAAAATAGTTGATTTGTCTCTTCTGCACCATAGGAAAAGGCAAATAACTATTTAAAAACCTTTCAATTACGGAGGTCCGCACAATTCCTATTGGAATAACCATTTTCCCAGAGAACAGAACAATTTGGTTTTCCAGCATTATGCGACTATCAATCAAGTTCTGTCTCGCATGGGTGACAGCTGTAGTGGTCTTATCCCTATAGTTGAGTTTCCAGTCACTCACATGAGTCTCAATTTTAACAGCTGCTTTTCGTTAAGGACATAGCAGTAATGTGAGTCTTCTTCAGCTGGGGCAAATCTAGAGAAATACTTAAGTATAGGCTTAATTTATACTAAATGTATTCCTATTCATGGAAATTACCATAACGCGGCATTGTGATGGACTTATTGCAGGGAACTGTGACCTCTATATCAGTGAAAAGACGCTCAAGATTCTTCTCCCAGTTGCTACTAAGACCTATCTAACCTGGTCTCTGTAGTTCACAAACTACTCTGTAGCGAAGGACAATGTTAAGAGAGTAAGCAGATGTTACATTTCCAGGTCTTCCAAAAATCTGGTGGGTTTAATAAGTTTCTTCCCTCCCTCTTTGCAACTCATTTCAGAACTTACCGACACGAAAGCTTCTGATTTTGTCTCGTTCAGCTGCAGTGTCAGTTTATTTTGAGTATCGTACACTCCATATAGTCTCTTAGACCAACTTGGAGGTATTTTATTCTTGTATCTTAATGAGCTATACAGGGCAAATATCCTTTGTAAATCCAGGACCAGGCAGCTACAGTTGTATACGATGACACCAAGTTCCTTCATCTGTGAAATTAAAAGTTTGTATCATTAGTGATATTTTGCTGATGGACCTGTAGAAGTATGCAGCAAGAATGTAAGAGTGTCTGAGGGGTATCTTCCAGAAGCATACCTTGAGCTCAGCAGTTGTACTGTCATCTACAAGAACATTCCTAACAATACTCTTTTAACAAACACATAAATTATCAGAGTCATGAGTGGGCAAAAGCTGTAACAGGGTTTGTGTGTTCAGTGTATGTCAGAGCCACATGTGCTGATAGAATACAACACACCTGAGGGACGGACACAACTTAGGAGCAATACCCATCTGTCATAGGCACCATTTTTGTTACAGGCGTTCCCCAAGGTTTACTACTTTTGGCTACAGTGGTTATTTATTATTTTTATATTATTTTGTTTACAGGAAAAGCATCCTTTCTGCTTGATGATGTAGGAGCACACAATGTTACCAGTGACAGTTTCTTACTTGAGAAATTATTTGTTTCCTGTGAGTTCTGGAAAAGGTGAAAGAAACGGACTTAAGTTATTTCTTTGCTGAAGAAGGAATATGATGCTCCAGCTTCAAAAAAAAAAAGGATGAAGAAACCGGCATTTAATGCTATCAGTAGCTAAATTCACTGTGCTATTAAATCCAGCGTGATCAAGTCTACAGTATACCCAATTAGGACACAAAAAGGTTGGGTTCTTAATTCTCCCACTGCTACGGTATGGTACCTCACCTAGGGTACTCCATTCTTGCATACGAAGTATGAAGAAAAACAGCCCCAGTAAATATAGATGTCATACTACAATTAAATGCTTTAACCAGCTACGGACACAGTCTCACTTCTCTATTTAAGTAAAGGCATGTCTGGTGGTCATTGTAAATCTTGGCTTGGCAGAGATTTCATTAATTCCACATCCCTAGTACCTAAGTTGTTGACAGAATTTCATTTATAAAAAGATTGCCTGGCTTCTGTAACCAAAGTGTAACCACACGCACACTTTTTCCCTTCCTTTGCTTTATAATAGCTCAGGAAAGCACTGCTGTGGGCACAGATGCTATTGACCTCTTATTACATGCATTTCACACTAGCTCAGCCATCTCCAAAAGTAAAGCGAGAAGAAAACCTGCATGTATATGTTGGAAAACAGTATACTGTATAAATATTTAAAGGATTCATGCTGGTTTTCTGCAAGCAAACACTCTTGGTAGCACGTCTCAGAAGTCTGTCTGGTATGATGAAGAAAATAAAGCGAGTATGAACTCTCCAGCATGCTCAATCCTTTGACACCAAAAAATCCCCACTGTTTTTACTCCCTTAGATGAGCCCCCCACAGGCACATGGAGTAGTTTCTGGTAGGCACATATCTTTTTGTAAAGCCTGCGGGAACTCTGAATTGCCACACTGAGGTTACCTCAGAGCTTGTTCCTGCGCAATTCTCCCTGACTGCAGATGAGAATTACTGTGCAAGGGTGGGCAGAGGAAGGGGACCGCAGGATAAAATTGAATTTTCAACTCTTTTTCTATGGATGGTGTGAGGAAACAACAAATCCCAATACTTCAACGAGAAAGAAACTATGGGTGACACCTTCTTAAGGTCCACAACCTGGAAATAGCACATACATAAGAACATGCAACACCGAGTGATCTCATTCCCAAATATTTACTGAATAGTTGCAACCACAGGAAAATTACCTAATATTCTTACTGTCTAAATCAGAATATTTCTGCAAGCTTCCTTAATTCAGAAAAAATACAGAATTCCTTCATTAGCCTGCTCAACCTGAAGTTTGTGTTGGAAAATACAGACTACTTACTGCACTGCAGCCTTTCATTTATGGATAAGCCAGTAAATTAATTTTGATGATAAATATAAATTATTCCAAGCTATGCCCAACATCTTAGTCAAACAGTCTATTTGGAATATCATCTTTGGTTTCTCCCCTAGGAGCTGGTATCTTTGAGGACACTCCTGTATTCAGCTCTAGGCTGTCCCTGTACTCTATGCACTGTTTGTCTCCAAACATTTTTGACTATACATTATCACTGTTTTCACTGTGTGCTGCCAATACTGTTCTCTTAATTGCCAGGCATGCCACTGCAAAGGACTTACTAATAGTGTTCTGTTACATCTATCTGCATAATGTGGTTTAATAGGCTTTTCATGGCTGTTAGTTGATTCTGACATAATTATGTGGTTACAGTTTTGCTTTCATTTATCACTCCCATTATTACTATTCCACTTTATCCACTCCGTTAAAAGTAAAGATAAAATAGTGTCCTCACAGCATACCAGAAGCTGCCAGGATGGCTTCTGCACGAGCAGCTCTCCTCAGAGCAGCAGTGCCTGCAGCTTGTCCTCTCCCTACGAGTTAAAGGATTGCCCTTCTGCCTAAGTGCTTCCTTGGGTGCAGCGGTCGGGAGGAAGCCTGGGCCACTGAGGGGGTTGAGTGCAATTTTTAGAGATCGCCACTTAGGCTGACTGTAAGCCGACGCGTTAGCTGTGCCTCACCGCCAGCCTCTCCCGCGAACGGCCGCGCACAGGGACCGGCCGGTTTTGCCCAGGAACTTCCCCCCTCCCGTGGGAGCGGGCGTCTGCCGGTGCCAGTGGTGCCCTGGGTGAGGCCCTGCCGCTCACCCGCTCGCAGCGGGTACACTCAAATCGCAGACTGGGACGAAGCCCTGTCAAGAAATGGATTTACAGCGCAGTAATGAGCCCTGGCTTCCCACGGCGTTGGGTCTTGCCGTTGGCTTCTCTGGTGGCAAGCACCGATCAAAGCTTTTGCTGCTTCTGAAGCCGTGAGAAGAGCTCTCCCACACATGGATTCCCTGGTACCCGATACAGACTCGGCTCCTCCTTTCCCTCTCTGGGAACACAGTTATGCTTTTTACCCAGCTGCCTGTTTTCATTAAGCTTTTAGGAACTTGATCTCAAATTTGCCTGAACCTGGAAAGCAGAGTCAAAGTTATTAGAAGAGTGCAGACAGCAACTCCAGTGCGCATTGTGCAGACCTCATTTCCTTAGGAAGCCAGGTTAGATGTCAGCTTGTCACCTCATGGCCTTGGTTTGCGTGCGACACATCACCTTGAAATGGAAGCACTACAAACGGTGCACAGGTGTATGCAGTAAAACCCCAGCCCTCTCCTTTGTCGTAGAACAGCCGCAATAGGTTTGGAGACCAAAAAAAAATTCTCTGTTTCAGAAGAGTTTTCCACACTGAGCCTATTTTTACTCCCATACTGTGAGGTGAGGAGAGACTGCTCTTTTTCCAATTAATCACAAAGCCTGTCATCCTGGAGACACTGCAGAGAGTGGGCAGCAAGGATGCGCTAGTGACAGATTTAGCATGAAGTGGTATGTCATCTAGATAAGGGAAAAGACTTCTGTCTGAGAGCTGCTATTATTACAGACTTTTTTTTTCTAGTAGTCTCAGAGAAGCAGAAAAACTCTTACATTGAAAGAATCAAAATTTGAGTGTTGCTCCCTGGCTTGCAGTGACTGAAACCTGCAGCTAAGCATCATCTGAGATACCTGGTAAGGTAAAACCCTTCAGGGCCAGAGCTCTTAAGGCAAGGGAAGGATTTCTTCAACCCGAGTTTTAAAAGCAGCTTACACAGTAATGAAAATATCACTGAAAAATTGAAGTGAGGATGATCTCAAGAAATCAAAACCTAATAAAACTAAGGAAGATAAATCTGAAATGAAAATAAAGAGTCACAAATTTGCCTCAAAATGGAACCAAAATATTTGGATGTTAAAGTTGCAGTGTTGCTTGTGAGTGACATTTTCAGAGTTCATGTGCTGGGGACAGGAAAGGTTTTTCTGCATAGAGAATTTTGTGTCCTCTCATGAGCAGGTTTCATTCCCTCTTTGTTAAGAGCCACCATGAGTGCTGCTCTTAAAGAACGCAAAACATGGGAGCTGGTTTTCCTTGTTCCCTATGCCATTTACATTTGTGCAGAGCAGCTATTAAGGCTAACAACTCACCGTTTGTCTTTCTTGCTAATAGGGGCTTTCTTAAAGCACCAGAGAAGTGAATGGCTACACAAGACTCAAGAAATGGTAGCTTATACCCAATGTACAACGATGCTCTAACTACAGAAGTCAGGTAAGCTACAAAAAGTAACAAATATGGCCTAGCTAGAAAAATACCGATTTTTATGACAAGAGGAGGAATTCCTTACTAGACTGGACAAAGAGTAGGATTTCACACAAACAGGAATTTCTGCTTATTCTTTTCCCTTGTACATTTGCAGGCATCACATATGAAATTAAAACACGGGAGAAGAACCTAAACAATATAGGTAGTGGACCCCTAATACTGTAAGCTTCATAAACTAAGAAGCAGTGTTAGCAAGACTTTTCAAATACATTTGGATCATGGGTTAGACAGGGTGTACGCTGTGTCCTTGTCTTACACTGTGCAGACTAGACAGTGTGTTTTATATTTACCTTGAGCTACACCCTAAGAGACAACCCCACTGTGTAGGCAAGGTACTATTTGACCTACATAAGCGTGGCACAATCTGGTTCACAGCTTGCAATACCTGAATTGTGGCAAACGTAGCAGGAGGCTTTAGAAAACTCCTTCTTAATTTATTTTAAAGAAAAAGTTTTTTGTAGTTGCTCACACTTGAGCCCGATCCCAAAAAATCTGTCCTCAGGCATTAACAGCCATTTGCCCAAAAGCTCTGGCCACCGGCAGGTGCTGGGCATCCCTTGTTTGTCCTACAGAAACTCTGGATTAACTACACACAGTCTATTGCACACGAAATTAGTAGAAAGTAGACTTTTTATAAATACAGGACTGTGTATGAATCTGCCATTTGCCTGTGTTTGAGAATGTATTTAATTATGCTTTCAAGCCTGTGATTTCTTTTAATGACCAATTTCCAAATGAATGACTGAGCAAAACCAAAATCACAAACCAGTTCAGTAATGGAGTAACAAAAAGCGTGCTATACTGATAAATCAATTACTAAAGGGACCTAAGATTTTTAATAGCTTCTAAAGAATAATAATATACAATGTATTCATTACCACCTTAGAGCCAGCCACAGGTATTTGCAGTTGTAAACTCATTACGTTTTAGTAAAATGTGCTCATACATGTAAAATGTGCTTAAACATAATAAAATTATGTTTTAATAAAATTATTTGGTGAGCCTGCACTCCAAACATACGGTTCCTTTTCACTTGGTTATTAGTCTTACCCGACCCCTACTGCAAACCTCCCGTGTGTTTTCAAACGCTATCATTTAACGCTCAGTGAATCTTTTCCAATCATACAACGTCGCAGCATCTTAAGGCCGCCTTCTGGGCGGCCGTCCTTTGCCTCTCACCAAAACCTGCCGAGCAGATGCGGGTGCCAGGCCCACGCCAGGCGCAGGCAGCGGTGCAGGAGGGGAAGGACCTTCTGATGGGAGCGACCATCACCGGCGGGGAGAGAGAGGCAAAGAGGTGTGAGCGCGGTAAAAGTGTTTCTGTGTGCCGTGTGGTTCTGATGTGACGGTTGTAGCAGGCTTTGCTGTTACAGGAGCAGTGCTCATCACAGATTCATTAAGTGTAACAGACCCTATTCAGAGAGCTGCCATTTTGATACAAACCAAAAATGCAGCCTGATGCTGGAGAGGCTGAGAAGGCTGCAACAACTGCCTGGCTCTTCTCTCACAAAACCTGTGCAGGTATTGGAGTCCACCAAAACAGCGAACACTTCACTAGAAATCGCACCCTACCCTTGTGCATCCCGAGCCAAAATCCTCTCTCTGTGCTTGGCCAGTAACACAGTGCAGAGGCTTCACAGCTTTGTTATGTTAAAATCAAAAGTAATTCCGTGAAATCCAAATCCAGACCAGTCCTGCTTCTGCTCTGAGTTTCACTTTTTCATTCCATGTTGGCAAAAATGTGAGAGCTACACTACTATTTGGAAAATACTAGAGAAGCTTAATACAAATGGTAAAGCACTGTATTCTCAGGAAGTTAGTAAACCTCTGTATAGGTTAAACTATCAGAGACTGAATAAATGCAAAATTTAAATTAACATCATCTTTGGGTGTCAGAAATCATCTAGGGCACAATAAATGTCCTTACTTGAATTCCCTGTTATTTTGAAAACCGCAAACTGCTTTTGAAGATTACTTAAAGAATTCAAACAGATTAAATTTTGAGATTAACTGTGTCATTGTAACTATTGTTCCTATTTTCTATAGGCACTTTTATTGAACAAATGATATTTTGAAATTCCTAGATTCAACTCTCAACCATTCTCCATCGAATCACTTTGTGAGTCTTGCACACGGGTCTCTCTTTACGCCTGGCCTGTGTCCCACGGTTGCGTGGGTTTTACATTGCTGTCATCAAAGGCCAAAGGTTAATTTTCTATCATCTTGGTTTTAAGTGATTTGAAAATAACCCGCAGGCAGAATTTCTGCTGAACTAGAAAAAAGTCACTTCCACTTGACATAAGAATGCAGTCTCAACCTGAGCTGGGAACTGGATCCCATCACTGAAAACAGAAAACTGTCATTCAAGCCATTGTGCGGGAAATAAATGTGAGCACGTGACCAGGAAGAGGTCACGCATTTGATAGAGAATGCACCCAGCATTGGCGCTGAATGTCGGTATAAAGCCGCGACATGCTTTCAGTGAAGGAAAGGGAGGGACATAAGTGGACTGACTGTGCCCCACTGGAACTGATAAAGTGCATTTGAACTGGCAGCCACTAGCAGTCCCCTGGTCTTTAATTCTCACCCTTAAAAAGTACATTTGATAGATTCAGGTCTGTGGTTCTTGCAGAATAAAGTCCCAGGGAAGTTACAACTTCATACATGATTTTTACTTTTATTACCTAATGGTAAAAAGCTGCCATGATAAGGCAGAGGAGATATTTTAGAAGCCCATCATTTTTGTATCCTATTCCTTCTTTTGCTGGTCCACTGATCAAGAGCACAAAACTGCACAGTGATGCTCTACTAATTTCCACTTCACCATACATACACCATTATTTTGTATGGCACCTTGATCTTAAGAAAATGGTGCTGGAGAAAACACGTGGGTTCAGTATTTCATTTCTGCTGAAAGGTACTGCCACTGAGATGCAAAGCAAGCTGGACACCCAGGCAGAAGGGGGGCTTGCTTTAAAATGGTGTGGTTTAAAAAGAACTTTGTGAGGAAGAGGTAGCAATGTACCTCAAAGAAGAAAACCAGAAATCCCCTGTGTCCTTGTCACATTAGCAAACCACCCCGTCACAATTTTTCAGCCATCTGCTCTATTGATACGAAAACTCGGCAAAAATAAATCTGTTTGTACAAACAACACAAATACAATGTGTTTAAACCACGGATCACTCTGTGATGATGTTCACGTAGAACCTAACACAGCACTGAAAGACTAAGTTGGGTTTTCTTGCTGCTGCTGCTCACTAACAAACCAAGCCTGGTATGTTGCAAGGGCAAGCCAGAAGGCAGAACTGAATCAGTTAAAAATTCCTTGCTATATAGTCTATCAGCATAATTAGCATCACTTGGCATAATCACAGCTTAATTTATCATTTTCAAATGGCTTTTCAGTTTACAGTTTCATTACCCCCTCAAAGCAAGCACAAGTGTCTCTTTAGGGGAAAAGCAAACTTGCAACTGCAAGAAACAACTTTTCCAGGATCATGTTTGATTTATTTCTTGTTTACTGCAGGAAATCTAATTAATGTGAAATCTAATTTGATTCTGTTCCTCTTTTGAAACACAGTTGTTTTTTTTTTCTTACATCAAAGCAAAGTGCAGGCTGGGAGGAAAAGGACCAAGTTGTGCTGGCCTCCATTTCACTGCTGGCAAGCTGCATCACATTTCAGTACTGGTGTCATTCATATGACATTAAAAAATTCGCTACCTCAACGGAACCATAAAAAAAATTTAAAAGAGAAGTAAAAGATCCTGCTACCTTCTGGAAAGGCCTGGAGTCTCCTTTGCCACACACACATGCGCAATACGTCCTGCTGCCTCTTCCCATCTTTCCTGCATCGGAGCCTGTCCTGCCAGCCCTGACCTCGCATCCTCCCCACGCAGCTGGAAATCGCAGCACCAGCTCTTAGGATTTGCTCTCACCTATGTAACGCTGCAAGGGGCAGCCGCCGTCCGGCCCCTGCTGTGCAAGAGAGGGGAGAGTGCAAAGGACTAACCTCAGAATAAGGGCCGTACTGATGTCTAAACATTCCTCTCGAAGCGCACGGTTTCTTTGGGGCTTTCAGATTTGTGAGCTTCAGGGAAACGCAACAGCACGTTTGTTGGATGCGTTATTGATAACATTACTGACACAGACCGTGGGTTTTCCTTCTGCAAACTGAATAGGGACTGGTGGCAGGCGAGCTGCGGACACAAACTGGGACAATGACATCGCATACGAATTATTGTTGTGACCGTTGAGCCTTGCCAGACTACCTGATCAGAATTAGAAACAACTTCTCTTGATGTAAGCCAAGGGCCAAAGGATCTAATTAAATTTTTACTGAACCTTGATTAAATTCAGTGTACAGGGCCTTGAGGTAAGCCAGGAATCCAAACAGTTTAGATAGGTAAGGTTATTTAGCAAAATAGTACACTGGCAGCCCCAGGACAATGGCTAGCCTATATGAAAATCTGTTTCAGAAATCCGTATTTGCTTTTTGTTCTATTCTTTTGAGTAGTCGTCTTAGATATTTGTGGGGTTTCTGGCTGCTTCAGCATGGAAGCAACGTCTCCTGTAAAGATGTGGTCCTGGTATATGCTCCTAGGAAGAAAACTTGTAATTAAACTAATACATCATATTTGTGCCTCCTGACCCTAACAGTAAAATTGGGAACACATTGATCCATGCTTTCTTAATTTCCTCCTTCTGCTAAAGCCCTGTGTGGCACGTACATGTAAAGGTCATTTGGGTCATCTGAAAAGCCTCTTTGTACTTGGTCAAGTAGTGTGTCAGTGTCAGCTTGCTGCTACTACATGAACAAGTAGTAATAATGCATGCTGTGGCTATGTCATCATGAGAGAGAGGCATATTAATCTGTTTATTGCATAAGGTCATGATCTGGGTGGTTTTTCCCTATCTCAAATCACGGCAGATGCTGCCCCGTGGATGTAAAAATTGTTTATTTCCAAGTAACGTGTAACACCCCTTGTGCAAGAAACAGAAGTATTGTGTGCCAAAGATGCCAGAGATTTAATACGCTAGTAAAAGTCAGCATAGCTCTTACGTAAGTTAAGACTGAACAGAACGAAGAGGAAAAATACCCACCTAAACCAAGTGTGAGGCAACTTTAAGGCTTGATGCCATTTCTATCTGCAATATTGGGTAATAATCACTTTATAGGAAAAGGAAAGAAATACCTGAAAGGATACCTGAAAACATGTTATTCCAATTCAGCATTAACACTATCTTCCAGTCTTAAAACTGGAAGATCAAATTTATTTCTCACAATTTCTGTTTAAACCAAGTTCTTTGTTACAGCACATATATTTTACTACCTTCAACTCTGTAAGGCACAAAGATGATAAAAGATGTTTTCAATACATTACCTTAATAAGCAGAACATACATCATGAAACTAGTATATGTTCGTGGTGTATATATACCATATATGTAGGTTCTGTACCTATGCAGCAGATCTACATACAAAATTATGTGCTACACAATCACAGAAATCTACTGTACCATTACATTTGAAAGAAATGCCTAATAAGTCATTATATTGATTACAAAAATCTGACTGACCAACACAGGAATTCTCATGACTTCTGCCATTTTCTGAAGATACACCTCACGTTCCTGTTCAACTGCGCTGCCTGCCCAAAACACCTCCCTCGAGCAATGATTAACTGTTTGCCACGGAGCGGTTCCATGCAAACAGCAATGATTTCACTGTTTTGGTGACTGCTGTTTACTTAACAAAGGTAAGAAAGATGACTGCATGATGACTTCCAAACTAGGCCCTGGTGCTTGTGACAACAATTATCAAAATCTGAAAAGGTTTAGTGATGCCATTAATTCTGCACATTCATATGGAAGGAATGCTTTGTCAGAATCTGTTTTGTTCTGCTTGATGACTTACGGATATAGAAAGATGAGATTTTATACCAAACTGCAGAACCATTATTCCTTTCGTAGAATGACTGAAACGATTGTCCTTCCTTGCCCTGACTCATGGAGATTTACGGCACTGTATTTCAGCCTGATTTACTGTGTGTCTTTTTCACAGGACAATACTAAATCCAATTTTCCATGAAAGGATTCCACTGTTGAAGTGGGAGGTGGCTGGGCTGCTGCATCTGGGAATCTTCTGGAGTTGAGGCAGTTCTGAATGAAGATATTTACCTAGAAGGGAACTATTGTCTGTGCAATATCAAAGTGCATGGATGGAACTACATATTGAGAATACACTTTCATGATTATTTTAATGTTATTTTAATTTTTTAGTTGAACAAGACTGATCTGGTGGGGTATGCTAATAACTAAATCCCTCCAAGAGGAGTCTGCCTCCATTCATTAACATCACTGACCAAGATTAGTTGCCAGCAAGTTCTTGTGGGAGTTGACCGAATAGACTGTGGTGCATTAGCCCCCCCATAGAGATTCAGCTGGGTTTTAATGAACAAGTTCTCTTTCAGCACAACATAGGACATATTTTTGGGAAAGTGGTGGATTTACTGCCTTTCTTACATCCATTTAAATTTACTGATTATTTAAGACTCTATCACCAGCTGTTGAGCCAGATGCTGGAACCCCTGGATCACACTGTATGGCCTGTATTGTTATCTAGGACAAACAACGTGATCAATGGTTGGACTCAATGATCTTAAGGGTCTTTTCCAACCTAAATGATTCCATGATTGTAAAAGGCCACACTGGTCTTAAGAGCTACAACTCGACAGGCACGCCTACCCCTTAGCTGCTGAACTCCAGCAGTAGCTTCCCAGCAGCCAGCTTCGGCACAGAAGCGCAGCACAAACACTTTTGTCCCGTCCGTGCGATCTGGCTTGGGGCAGGACGGATGGGTGCAAACAGGTCAAGTTCTGCTGCCCCCACTTTGCGCAGGCTGCCTGCAGGTGAGCTCCGGTGGAGAAACCATAAAACCATTCTAGTGCAGCACTGGCATTAATACACGTTGCCGTCTCAGCACATCTTACTATTTCAGGGTTTCTTAATGAACACAACACTGTTCTGAAACTACAGGACTTGTAAGTGCAGTGGGTTGAAGGATCTATACATTCAAATCAAGCTTCACTGATCGCTGCAGACAGGCCGTATAGAGGTGTGCCTGGAAACCATGCTCATCATTGTGACCAATGCCTATTTTTTTTTAAAGGCAAGACAACTGCCTGGTGCACTATTTGTGCTGCAGTTTCTGAGAGATCCTTCCAAAGACTTTTTGCAAATTTCAATAGCTTAGCTCTTCGGCTACTGAGTCTTATCTCTAGGCCATGGACTCATGCAAGCAGATCTCACCAGTGCTGTCTATTCACCACACTGCCTGCCTGCTTCACAGTAAGGGTCTTTAAAGCTGTCTCTAGTTTTGCACATACCTGCATGGATGATTTTCTGTCCTGTGTGCAGTGGTGTACGGTTGTGTTCTGCCACCAAACTCCTGCATGCCTCCAGTTCCCTAAACAATTCTAGAACCCATCCAAAGTTCTCAAGTCTGATATTCCTAATGCAGTCATATTTGTCAAGTATCTGAGGGAACATTCAAACGAGAACTAGACTCACTCTCTTTGCACCATCTTCTATGACTCTTAATTATTTTAAGATGTAATGATGGCATGGCAAGTATTAAAAGCAAGCAAACAATTATGAGGTTAGTTACTGGAGTTAGTTACTGGAGAAAGAACTTTCTCTTTTCCTTTGGATTGTGGAGATCCAACTACCTGAATATCCCATGCAGCTTTGGAAAGAAATGAGTTTATCTGTTCAAACTGCATATTCCATCATTTTGCTCTGCAGGTTTATTATTTCTCGATGTACAATTTATTAGTGATTACTCCAATGGTAGGTAAACCTGTTCTACAGAACTTTCACAGCAACTGGAAAAAAAAAAAATTATCAGAAGAAGATAGATCTGTAATTTCAGGGGTCAGAGTAATGAGCTACTCTCATACTCTTACAGTCAACAGAAATCAAATCAAAATGTGCAGCAAGCTGTATTTTGCTCTCTCTTACGCTAAATGCGAACATGCAAGGCCGACGATGCACACGGGAACGGAGCACAACAGTGGGAGAAGTACGATAAACGGGAATAGCTTCCTAGCACCTCGCAGCTGGGAATCGGCTCTACATCTAGAGAAACCAGCCAAGCTGGGGAGACTCAAGAACTCTTTTTGGCTCCAAGTGCAAGGTGAATATGCAGCCCCATGCCGTTCCCAATCACTAGATCACAAAAACAGAAGCATGCAGGAAGAAGGAGGAACCAAAAGCACTACCAGGTGGTAACAGAAGTACATGCAGAACACAAGTGGAGGAGCCACATTACCCATGTTCTTGTCTGGCTTTAACCAGCCCTGTTAGCAGTGCACAGCAATGCTAGCAAGAGACTAACAGCCCATTTGCTTCGCTGAGATTCCTTTGTAAATACTGGATGGTCAGGTAATAAATTTCAAGCAGAGTAAGCCTCATGGGCAATGCTGACTGTCCTGATTTACTGAATGTAACAGAGAAAAAGCAGCCTGTCTCAGTTAAAGACTAAACCAAAACATCAGACTTCCAAATATACAAACTTTATACCACGATAAATGCATACCGCAAGTTCTGCACATTTCCAAGAGCAACATATCTCCCCCTACCCTTCCCTCCCCCACCAAAAAGAACAGGAAAGAAAAAGAAAAGCTGCTATTTTGGAGAAATGTAACAGTCATCAAACTGCTCTAGATGTGGTCAGATGGAGACCCTAGCTAAAAGCTCTTCGTGAAAACAATAAATGTATTTTCAGCCTGTCTTTTAAAGGACGAGCTGTAACAGCATCCAGCAGAGTTCCAACCGTCCAACTAGTTTTCTACACTACCAGAAGTAAAGACACAAAAAAGGTATTTAAATTGTCAATACAGCTCTGTAATACCTACTTTTCTTCACATCTTGACTCATTCACCTATGCTTGAAGATCTGGGTTGCACTTCTACATTATCTTTATAACATTAGCTAGTTCTGGAAACGATCCCATTGAAATAAATCAGATTAGCAGCATGAGTATTTTTAAGGATTGGATCACATGGCTAACAATATATCACAACTTTTTAGAAGCAGGTATTCTCTGTCATGGATAAGAGATATTACTGAACACAGAAATATGAATTTAGATAGAATATACTGGTATTATGTTGCATGTACTTTCAGTCTAACATCTACCCACCCGAGCTTGATTGAACCTTGGTGGATGACGAAGTTGAAAGAGCCTTGTTTCATGTTATAGGACACTTGAGACTGTGCTCAATTTACTAATAGCGATATGATACTGAACACCACTGGGATGGTAAGAAAATTAAGCAAATTATTAGAAGATGGGAAGGACTGGCAACGGTCTAAAGTGCACCTTAGGGGAAAAACCGTATTTCATACTAGATGAATATTACATCAAATGGAAACTCTCAATATAACTTTTGCTTGAGTGAAAAGATATAATTCCACTAACTGTCGGACAAAGTATCCTATCTCAAAAGGACCAGATGCACCATTACATAACTTCCAGAGACTAATTTAGATAAAAGTTAAAAAAAAAGACTGATTATAGCACGCTTTTTGCTCTATGCAGCTCTGTAAAGATTGGATGCAACTGTCATTAACAGAAATTGCAAATGTGCAGATCCTGTCTCAGTGATCACTTTGGAGAACTGGCTCCTTGACAGCAAAACTTGGGGGAAACGGGAAACAAATAAGATCATCATGATGTAGTTTAAGTTGTATAGAAGTCCAGTATTTATTATGTATTGTTTTTATGGGTAGACAATTTTGGTCACACAAATAAATAGAAATGACAGTTTTCAAGGATATAGTTTGAGGAAATGATCATTCCCCTTTCCCTGAGAGATACACATAAAAAATGCATGGGTTGCAATTGCTTCCAGCAGTGTTCCAGAGCTTCCTGAATTTTGGGAAAGTTTTGATTTGGATTTGGATCCCCAGAAATGGAGACCAAGAAAAGAAGGAATAATCCCAGGATGAGTTTTATCACTCTCTAAGTTCTTCCTTCAAGCTGTGACACATCCACATGAGTCTCCTTAATATAATCACAGTATCTTGGGGTTGGAAGGGACCTTGAAAGGCCATCTAGTCCGACCCCCCTGCAATGAGCAGGGTCATCTTCAACTAGACCGGGTTGCTCAGAGCCCCGTCCAACCTGACCATGAATGTTTCCAGGGATGGGGCATCTACCACCTCCCTGGGCAACCTGTGCCAGGGTTTCACTACTCCCATTGTAAAAAATTTCTTTCTTATGTCTAGCCTAAATCCTACCCTCTTTTAGTTTAAAACTGTTACCCCTTGTTCTATCACTACAGGCCCTGCTAAAAAGTCTGTCCCCATCTTTCTGGTAAGCCCCCTTTAAGTACTGGAAAGCTGCAATAAGGTCTCCCCAGAGCCTTCTCTTCTCCAAGCTGAACAACCCCAACTCTCTCACAGCTTGTCCTCACAGGAGACGTGTTCCATCCCTCTGATCATTTTTGTGGCCTCCTCTGCACCTGTGCTGAGGGCTCCAGAGGAACGAGACTAATCGGCACAAGACTTTTGAGTAAAGAATCACATGGATTGCTTCCAATTGATTTTACGCCCCAGAAGCAAGAGTTGCTCCTCCAATATTCCCACAACCTCAAACTGCCGCCTTAGATGCAGCTCTCAATAGCTGAGATACCATATTTATCTCCCAATTTTTGTCATCTCAGTGTAGAAAGAGATTAGGTTTTATCACTCCTATTTGTCACAGAAGACAAGAGGCGAAGAAGGTAGTAGCGAAGAATTCTAAATGCTGCTTTTGTCTCCTTTTTTCTATAAGGAGGAGAGCCTGAGCAACTAAATTGAAACCCCCAGAACCTCTCAGTCCAGTTCTGTCCTGTCTCTGGTGGTAACAAGCAAGACACGGATCAACATTCCAAGTTCTGCTGCAAGCCTTCCTGTAGCTGGGGCCAAAAAACTAATTCGTACTACAACAAATAAAATATTGACTCAATTTTAAGTAAAAACTAATGACACATACAAAGAGTATAATGACACACACAAAGTCAACCCAGTTGACTGACTGGGTTTTGTGTTTGGGGTTCCCACCCTCCCAGCCCTTTTTTCCTAAACTATAGGGTTCTTAATTTCAGAAAATTCAGAATTCAATAGCCTTTCATTGTAAGTACACACTAGATTATTAATGTTTATCAAAAAAATCATAACTTTGCTTATCTACTGTATCTACAGATACTTAATAAACCTTTTTTGAATAATTAATATTCATAGCTCTCAACATCTCACACAGCTAATTTTACTGTTGATTCAACTGAATTATTAACAGAATAAATGAATTGGGCAGCTTATTTCTTATTCTTCAAATGTAATTGAAAATTCATAAGTGCTACAATGTTCATGTACTGTAGGAGTCAATCCTAAAGAGACATAAGTACCTTTTACAGAATAATGAAAAAAGCAGTCCACAGAGGGTTGTTTTGTCTTTCATGCACTGTCACACATCTTGCCTTCTCCAGTATTTTTGCCCTCCTGTATATTTACTGAACATCTTAGGCGCATCAAGCAAACACCGAACTCCTCAAATAAAAGAGGTCACTGTTTCCAACCTGATAAACAGTGCTGCGACAGTTTATGTCATTTTCTAATTACCTTAAATTATGTAGATACAATCAGCAGTTTCTAACATAACAAGAGTATAAGAGGAGGATGGAGAGGAAACAGCCTGAGAAGGAAATGCTGTTGGTTAATGGTCCTGTCCGATACCCAGCTGTCACATGAGACACAAGTGCTCCAAGGCACTGCTGAGAGTCAGCGAGAACAAGTCATCGATCCTTTGCAACAGAGATGATTAGATAAACTTCTGCTATTCAAAACACTCCCAAAATGCATTTCATGAAAGAAGCAAGGTCAAAAAAAGTCTACTCATAAGACTAACCCTAATTTACCAAGAATTAATATCGCTTCATAAATAAATACCTAGGTGAAGACACCAGGTATTATTTTTCCAGGCCTCTTTCTAACGGATTTTTAAGATGAAGAGAAATCAAATGCCTTTCTGAAGTCTTACTTTGAATTGGTGAAACAAATCACACAGAGTCCAACAGAGACATAAAATAAGTGGGAAAATGAGAGCAAGTTGACAAGGTTGGGTTTTTGTCTCTAAAGAAAGTATGTTTTACAGCCTGGTTGTTTTTTTTTGTCCTTAAAAAAATTATACCTTACAGACATTCAGCATAAACTGGTCTGAATTTAAAAACAATCAGAAGAAGAAACAATCCAGAAAATACATGGACTTGCAAGCCATCTTAAAAAGAAAAATCCTTTGCTAGCAGTTTTTACACAGCTGGCTAAGCGAGAAAATCATAGGTCTGCTTAGGAACTTTTCCTCAGCGTCATCTGAGCCAAAATTTAAGTAGGATTTTTTGAGATAACGCTTTTAAGATGTCACAGGCAAGATAGAGTAAATGAGTACCTGCAGTGGATCTGAATATTGGGGTTTGTTTAAGAACCAAAAGATGACAGCTTTTGCAACTACTCGACTGTCTTTCACACCGTCCACCCGTACCTTCCATCCCTGCAGGGAGGTGGCTGCTGGCCCGGGACGCTCAGGCAGAAAGTCGGGTCTGTCTCTGCTGTGTGGCTGCTCATCGTTACCTGTCTCAGGCATCACCAGACAGTGTCCCTGCTGCATCTCCTAGCTTCCATCTCCTCACAGCTCCCTGATCTCCAGGATCTCCCACACTTCCAGGATCTTTTCTCCAGCCAGGAACTTCACCTTCTTCTGTTCGGGTCCCCTTCTTTTTTCCAAGACCACTTCTTTCTGACACCCCTTATTTTTTGGCAAGCCAAGGCTCACTTTTCCACCAATCTAAACAGTTTCTGTGCAGAAGCACAAGGTGAGCAGCCTCCAGTTGGTGGTTCTGTCTCATGTCTCTTCAGTAAGTGGAGGACTCCAGCCTGACTGTACTGGAGACAGTCAGACTCCACCGATTACAGGGAGCAAGCAGCAGGCTTCTGCTTGAGACCTTGACCATTCAAATTTGGATGCTAACCCCCACACATACACCCAACTACCTGCTACTTGTAAGTATTCATGACTTAAGCTATTTTTTTGCCTACAAGGGTATTTAATATTAGCCTGATTCTACCTCCAGTGAAGACTATTTTACTTGTTTGAATAATTTTCAGCAGTAGAATTTTCCAAGGGCTGATACTTGTTGCGCATAAATGTATTTTTCTGAAGTGGTTCAACTAATTCATTACAGTTGTTTGCCTACTGGATTCAATTATTTACGTGTGAATAAAACTTCTCCAAATATGCTGTTAGCATGAAGAGCTCCAGTAGTGTTTCTTGTGCTGATTAAAGGTTCTGTCTGTACTACAATCCTCACGCTCCTTAACAGAAGTAAAGAGCTAAATGCGTTTTCAAGCTTTGCTGGAACTATTGGAGGGAGTCATGGAACAAAAGAAATATATGGCACTTCTTGTTGGCTCTTATTCTGCATTAGTATTATGGATTATAACAATTTTTATGTAACCAATTTCTTTTACTTAACTACATTAATAAGCTACCTGGTCAAGGAACTAGAAACTAGGATACAGCACCACGGCCACATCAATTGTTATTAGTTCAAACCACAGGCAAAAATTAATCAGTAAGCATATGTGCTTAATTTTAGGAATGTTTGATTGAATCCTTTTTCAGCCAAACTTTTTAACATAGATGTGCACATTTTGCTGAATAAAAATAAACTTCAACATGTTAACTATATAGTTAAGTAGGTTGCACAGCTATGGCCCAAAGATATTACTTGGCTTGTTCAATGGTTACAAGACTAACTTCTTGATGAGAGCCTGAGGACTCTGGGAAAATACTTTATCTATTGCATCCGTTAGCAAATGCATGTCAGTGAAAAAGAAGGTGGAAGTTGTACAACTGATGACACAGATCTCCTATAAGAAATTAAAAGTTCAAAGTGTGATTTAAAATATTATCTTCATAATTCCCCTCTTCTAGTACCCCCCTTAATTCACATTTTGAAGGCAGAACAGCACCACAAAGAACAAGAGACCATCTCTCCAGAGGTCTTTCATCAAGCTGGTAAACCTGAAAGACCTGAAATACAGTTTTTGCACCATTTTATCAGTTTACAAAAATGTACCAGAAAGAAAGCAGATCGTTAGAAAGATTATTTCACTGATAAAATTTTACACAGCTTACTATGTATCTAAGACAGTGGTACCTGTCTAAGAAAGTGGTAAAGCAACCCTTGGCTGTTCGTGACCCGGAATTTTCCACGGGTTATGTAATTGGGCAACGCTTGCCATATATTGCTAACAACAGCAGAAGATGCACCCCTGACAGAAAATCGAGACCTGTTAAAAGTATGCACAGTTAAAATCTTAAAGTCATTGCATTTTAGGTATTATTAGATGTGAAACTGGATGCACTCACACAATTTACACCGTAACTGCGCTGCTGAACAACGAGACATTGGTAGCTACAAGGTGACTGACTTGAGTGAGAAGACAACTGGAGTGCTTGATAGGCCAAAGTACCGTACGTTGCCAGAACAGCAGAGACCCACTATCCTGCGATTTGCTATCAAGGTCTAGTAAAACCAGCCAAAGTGGTTTGCTGATTCAATCACGACAGTTCTGTTACTCTAGAAGTCAGATAAGCTTTTAAAGAGACCGTACGTGACTACCAGCAGCCCCGTCCGCCTTTTCACGGCCCTTCCTCTGCAGGTAACCCAGGATGTATCAGGAGACGTGCAGGACCATCTGCCTCCCGCTGCAAAGCTGCAGAAGCCCGACCCAGCCCTACTGCAGGCAGCGCAAGCGCAAGGGCATCTGCTCGGCCATTTCCCAGTTAACCTCGGTCATTACTCATTTAGGCTGCTTTGAGAGAAGAGGGACCTAATCCTTCATCTGCAGCTACGCTGGGACCCTGATAATGAGGACCTGTGGAAGGTGTATTGCCCCAGTGAGGGCTCGGCTCACCGTGGGTTTTAAGATGAGGTCCCGTGCGTGTGCAAAGCATTTTCCTCAAGGAAAACACTCCTGGAATGTCAGAGTTCTGTGCTTATTTTGCCTCTTACGTGAAAAGAAAAGCTCAAGACAGATTATTATTTTAGGACTGCGTACCAGATCTCTTTGAGAGTTGCCCTGATTTATTAACCTGTAACTCCGGGGTAAGGCAACTGGATACTCATATCTGATGTCAACGGGAGCTGAGCTTCTGATTTCCTTAGGCTCTTCTGAAACCCCAGCGTACATTTCTCAACTAATTGAAAGCAGATTCTCTTTAACTGCAATTCAGAGAGATTTCTTTTGGCTCTGTACAAATATTCTTCTGAGCTTCATCTTACGACTATATATAAAAATATACTGTTATATTATGATCAGATTAAAAAAAAAGTCCAAATGCATGCAGAAGAGAGAGTGATAAAATCAAAAGTGAGGAATCACGTTTGAAACACTGGCTTAACAAAGAAGTGGCATCGAAGTTTGATGTAGGTATGTTACAGGAGTGAAGATTTATTTCAGTATAAGACCACCAATTCTATAAGGAACTGTAGCATCTGTGATGAAGATAATAAACACAACCATTAAATATAATAATCTGCGTGGTAGATGTGCTGCTTTTGTCCACGTTTATTTTCATTGGTACTCAAAACCCCAATTAGAAGAGGCTTCAAAGCTAAACTATTTATAAACTAAATAGTTTGTGAAAAGCTGTTTCGTTATGACATATGAACAGTTTAGCTCATGAGGCACAGACAATGTATAAACATTTAATTTCTGCACCACCCAAAAGCCCAAACTACATATTCTTACACTGACTACGAACAAAACATCTTCTTGGCCAAGACTCTCTGGTTTGCCAACAACATCCTCTTTTCTACCAGTTTTCCATATTCCTTTGTCAACATTCAAAAAGTTACCTTTTAAATAAATTAATACATATAGGAACAGAAAAATGTATGTATTCACTCTTTCTTTACTAAAATGGTTGGTTTGTTTTTATTCAGACTTTCAGACTCTTAGCTCGAAACAAACCTTAAAAACTTCAGCACAACCACCACACACCTTCCTCTTTACAAAATCATTAGAACTTATGTTTAAAATTATTAAAGTGTTTCTGAGAGTCTGCTCACATTTAGAAAGGAAGGGTTTTTTTACTGCAACTAATAACTACCCAGGACTGCTGCTTTTTCCTCTCTGTTGTGCATTACAATTACCAAGCTCTAAAAGCCCAGGTTCCGCTCCCTAAATATGACCAACAGCAGCCTCACATAGTCAGTGGTATGTAGCAAAACTAAACGTTACAGCCTTTAATAACCCTAAGACTGCTGGGGAAAGCAAAAAGCTACAGATACCTACAAGAAGGCCAATAAGCTGCATTACTGATTAATTACTTTTTCAAAATGGTCTTAGGGTGTAGAGAGTCCTCAGCACTGGTTGATGGCAAAGAAGCCTTATTGTACGTCCTTCAACTCACTTGGTTATGAAGAATGAAATTAGGTAATTCTCTCTAATATGTACAACCTTCAATAACATTATGCTATTTGACTTTCTGTACCCATAATTCTCCCCCTTCCAAGAGGTGGTGGGTACTTTGGGATAATACCCACTAGCAATTTGGAAGTTTTTCCAAATTTTGCTTTTCCTTATTTAAATGGCAGGTGAGAGGGACGAAGTCATGCTCACGACACTACCTATGAGTCTCCATAGTGATTTGTTTTCCAACAGGTTTGCTCACTTGGGTTTTTTTTTCTTTTTTAATAAGTAAGCTAGGACTTACAATCTTCAAACACCACAATCATCACAGAAATCAATAAAGGCAATCAAATTTTTAAAATTTAACCCAAAGCATAACTGTTGAGGATAGCTATTTCAGTGAAAAAAAGTAAAATTTATAGTAATATACTTTTGCCAACACAGAAGAGTCATTAAAACTGTGGCAGCACAGTTTTTGATGCTGGCACTTCTGCCAACAAACTATCAGGAAAATAAAGCTATCCATCATCACTTGCTGGCCTCAGAACATTACTTCTTTTCCTCGTTGTACCCTCAAAGGGTATAGGATTATTTTTTCAATTAGATTACCTGTCCCAACGATCTCCAGTCTAGGCTGGCACTTCCAATGTACACGTGTTGTTTATCAACAATCCAGAAAGATGACTGAAGCCGGCCTTCGTTGTATGCCGACATGTTCATATACAACACTTCAGCACCTAGAGATTTAAGGACAAAATAATGAATAGCACTGTTTAAAATAACATTGATTACATTATTAAAAAAAAAAAACAAAAAACAAACAACCTCACATTTCAGGGCCTCAGCTACCAAAACTAGTGAGGGACATAATTAAACATAGCATTAAGTTTTAAAACCAGTGATAAACAGTGTTACCGTCCCACTATTTAAGATGTTAATTAACATATATTCCAGAAAAGCAGGTATAGGGAACATTCCCATGCATTATACTGTTTACTTAGTTTATTCCATTTCAGAACCAAATAATTGCTATTTTTTCGAGCACTGTATATTCCTAAAAACAGGAATTTCTATTCTGTAGCTGAAACCTGCTACATATTATACATATTGTACATATTATAATAATGACCTCCAAAATACGAACCCAATTACAACCCCTTCCCGAAAAGCAGACTCTGCTCCTTTGCCCTGCGCAGTGGTGTGAGCAGGTAGCCTACGGTGGGCTGTCGCATGGAGCAGACCCTGACAAGAGGAACACGGGGGGACAATTAAGGAGTGAGAAAGTAAGCAAAGGCCTAGCGCGTGCTGAAACTGCTCTTAATCCTGCTAATCCGTGACATTCAACCCACCACTTTGAATTGCACCGTTTTAATAAGGATTATAGGCCATGGAAATCAAAGGAGCTACTTGTTGGGTAAAAGCACACTTGGCTCCATCACAGCAGTAGGAATGTCTGAACTGGCCCCATCAGTATGTTTACAGGATGAAATCCAGAATATACTGAATATTAGGTGAGTTTAGGGGATTTCCCGCATCATTATTGTTCTTTCAGTGCTCCAGTGTTTGTAAAATTAAGTGGTTAATCTGGTAATTTAAAGTAACCCACTCATCTTCACATTTTAGTCACGACAACAACTGGGGAAGAGAATTGACAGTAAACAGCAGCCTGGAGGGCATTAACCGTAGCAGCCATCTCCCATTCATGGGATCTTCAGTACCATGAACTGCAGTAATGGTTGGATACGAGTTACAACTTCAAAAGAGTTCCAGGTTACCTACAGAACTAAAATATATTTCTTTTCATCTAACTTCCTATTTCTGATCTTCTAAGACACATTTGACTCGCAATTTTAAGCAACAGCTACCAGCACTAAATGTTTCTTTTTTATGATGAAAACTGTAGCTGTCACTTGAGTGAATGATTCTAGAAGTCCAAATATCAAAAAAAGAAGAAAAATCAGGTAAGGTGACACTTTTCATGAAGCACCAGATGTGCAACATAGGATTTTGACGCAGTGACAGAATTTGGTTTGTTGTGCAATTACATTTGCTGCAACTCAATTACTTGTCCAATTTTTTCTAAGTATCACCCATCCACATTCATCTATGCTTAGAAACAAAGGTATTTTCCAATATTCCTTGGAACGTGTTGCTGCTGACTTTCAATCCATGCATTAATCAGCAGAACTGTGCTAATTAATGAGATAATGTGTGTGAAATGGAAAAGAAAACAGAAAACACTATAGCAAGTGTTAAATGGTTTAAATAGTTTTCTGATGAATAAATAAAACAAACGCAACCCCTCCTACTAGCTAAGAAAAACACTTCTGTAAGGCACTAAACCTCTAGCTGGTTATCTGAAAACCGTGCATAAAATCAAATTTAACATAGCAGTTGCCTTGATCATATTTTCTTTCCATACATCCATCCAATCTGCAACATTAAATAGCAGTATGAATTTAACACCAAAAACACACCTACGTCACATAGGTTATAACTGAAAAGTTAGGATTTTTGTATAGGAAAGGTAGAACAGTCAGAAGCAACAAGGAGCTTCCTTCTCATAACTGAGAGCCTAAAATAAGCACAGTTTAAAAACATTTTTGAAAAATACAATGCCAAAAAAAATGCTAATTGACAAAGTTATGACAGGAGACTATTTAATCAGTAATACTAACATTAAAAATAGCAGACATCATCAGTAACCTGACACAAAATTCAAAAGTTGTAAGACACCAGGATTTGTGGGCAGTTCAGACATGGGCATAAGCAGTGGGATGGGACTCCCTCTCTAGAATATAATCTAGGTTTCAATTCCCAAAATACTGAATATAGCAGTACAGCAGATACTGCTATCACACACACCATTAAAATCACAACCTGGAACACAATTTCTTTTCCTTCTGGAAAAAAGCCTACTTATAAGGCTGAGGAAACAGTATCACCAAGTCAATTTAAAAAAAGTCATGTGTTGCAAGCAGCGGCTGCTGTGCAGCCTATTAATGAGCCCTTAACTTTTGATGAAAGGAAACATGCATCAGTATTGATAACTGCCTCTGGTCTAGAAGTGCTTCAGATGTTTTGTTAAAATAGGCTTATCAGGCCTTCAATACAATCCATCATCCCTAGTGTGGTCCAAGTCCCATGAGGAAATTAAATTGGACTGATCAATATGTGAAGCCATAACAGAGCTCTTTATCATGCTGCAGTCTCAGTTACAGAAAGCTGCGAGTCTACCGAGTTCAACCAGAAGGCACAATTTGTAGGCTTGATTGCTAATATAGATGTCTGACTCTTAAAAAATGAATGTAACAATTTTGTTCCACTCAAGATTAAACTGCAGGTTGAGATCTTAGAGAAAACCAGCGCTGTAACTTAAAACTCAGGCGGATTTGCCTGTCCCATAAAATTGTGCATTCTGAAGGTTGGGCCAGATTGCCCTCTTCCCACAGGAAAAAAAGACCACTGTAGGGATCAAAGCATGCTGTAAGTAACAGACATTTCGCCGAGTACTTTTTCTTTTAGGTGGGACGGATTTGCACTCTATATAAGGGTGCAAATGATGCAGTCTGGAGTGCTACCCTTGAGAGCCTGGACCTTCTCCATGTGATGGGAACACAGCCCCTGGGAGGTGCCAGGCTGCCAGTGAGCCGCTTGCTTTGGCTCATAATGGAGGAAGAAAACAGAAGACATTAGTAGTATTGCAAAAAACTGACTTTTCATTCATTTCCAAGAGAAATCCAATTCCCAAAGTAATCCCAAAGAAGGATGGCACAAGCCAGAGCTATTTACCATTTCTAGCCTTGCAACAGCCTGTTCGGTCTAGCTGTCTGCTCTCCACTAACAATGTCACGAAGGTGCCAGGGCAAGCTTGACTTCAAGAAATAGGAGCTTAAGGCTGGGACTTTTTCCACATATTTGAGTCAAAACACTAAGCTGTTAGCAGGAGACTTTAATCAAGAGTGCATCACGTATATGCTTTATCATAAAAACTCTCTGTCACCGAGAAGCGCATCTTGGTGCACCTGTGTTGCAGCATATGCTAGCTGTGGATTTTACTGCTGCTCAAGCAAGGTCACCAGGCAGCTACACAAACTCTTCTCCATGGCAGGCTGCAGGAGGCTGGGGCTCCCAGGGCTGCCCCTCAGCCTCCGCATCCAGGTTTATGCAAAAGTCTGGAGAGTGCGCACCAGGAGGCTTCGGATCCAAAGCCTGCGAGCAGCCTAGGATATTACCAGGTTGTGCTGGTCCAGAGGCAACATCACTGAGCTAAACCACCTCTCTGGTGGATAAGGTAAATCATTTTTGTAAATAAGACTCAGAAAGAGCAACTGTTTGGGCTGCCATTATCACAGCTGCCTTGAAAGCAAGCGTGCAAATTCTGCCTGCAACAGTTTTCAACAGCACCAGTTACAGGCTAAAGCCACTCGGGAGTTAGCAAACATAACGCCCAAGAAACAGAAGCTGCATTTGCTTGTACCACGGCTAAAATCGGCCTTCTGTCTACACAACTTTCTTACTTTCACTGTAGTGTTTTTAAAACCAGAGAGAAGGAAAAATGGGAAAGGGGAAGGAAAAAAATTTTGGGAAAACAGTTGTAGGCTGCAGTGGAGTGCAGGCTGCGGAGGCACAGCAGGCGATGGGGGGGGGCACGCTGGGGCAGGGGAGCGACGCAGAGCTGCTGGCAGGATGGGTGAGTGGGGAGGTTGTAGAGGGGTGGCAAAGGAGAAGGGACAGCAGGATACAAGGAAGCTCTAGTAATGAAATGAGTTTGGCCAGTGAAAGCAGCACTGCTTACAGCTCTCCCATACATTTGCAGTCCAAATGTGACAAAAGCTCCTGCACCACATCCAATCCACTGTGCATCCACCAGCCAGCGTTCCTCTCGTCACCACCAAGCTGGCCACAGGAGGAACAGCTGTCCTCCTTTGCTTACCCCATATTCTTGCTCTCCTCACTCTCCTCATCACCATGTTCATACCCTTTGCTCACAGTGCTGTTTTTTTCCCCTCTCCTAATTCTGTGTATTCCCAAGCACATACTCCAAGTAGTGAGAGCTTTAAAAAGGAGGCTGAGAATGTGAGCAGTGGCCTCTTTGTTTCACCCCACTGGTGACAGTCACTTGGCACACAGAGATACCTGTTTTGATCCTGACCTTTTGGAGGGTGGCCTCAAGCCAGAGTCAAGAGCGGACTCAACTAGCCCATACGGTGAACCCTGGAGCTGACAAGCGCACGCACGCTGGAGCACAGCGGGTGCTCGAGCAGCCGGCACGG
>NW_010522114.1:0-596 GCF_000687285.1 Phaethon lepturus
GTGCCCGCAGCCTCGCGGCCGCCCACGCCAGGGAGACGCCGTCTCTTTTCGCCTCTTTTGCCATTTGCTCCCTAATTGACTGTCTTTAGAACCAATTTTATTATCAGCTGCCTTAAGTCCCGCATTATCTTCATCGGGAGCAATTTGGAGATGAATTATCTTGCCTGTAAGTGCAGCCACTCCTGCTGCGCAGCGGTGGACATCTGTGTAACCGCTGCCGGGGAGGTGGCGGGGGAAATTGGGAAGATGCATTGCAATGATTGTTTACCGGGTGCTTTAATAAAATCAGCTTAATGCGTAAGTAGGCGAGTAGGAGCAGAAGTACGTTCCTGCGAGCTCTGTTATCTGAACCTGGAAACATCTATCAGTCTCAAACAAAAGTAGACAAAGGCTATATTGCGTTTGGTATTTCTTCTCCAGATTGATTTATCATTGTCACGTCTGTTCCTTCCTTCCCTCTGCATTCCTGTCTCTTGGTAATACCGTAATATCTTTTATTATAGTACGTTATATAATGCAGTCTATCGCTGTGAATATTGTTATTCCAAGACCAGACTTCTTTATTCAGACCCAATTCTGGCAATACTCTTTTGCAG
>NW_010522114.1:653-966 GCF_000687285.1 Phaethon lepturus
TTGAGTTAGCTCCGAGTCAGAATTGTGCAGACACCTGCATTTTGTCTGCTGCAGTGAGCTTAAGGAAAAGAAAAAAAACCTTGTAGTTTAAGAGGTCCTGCTCCGAGGATTAAGACCCAGCCAAGCAGCCATACATGCTCTGCGGGTGACTTCAAAAAGGAACAGGAAATAGCAATATTTCTACTGAAAGTGGGTTTTCAGGGGCTACGTGGGGCCGATTCCTGAGACTGATCGGGGATTTTTGTTGGGTTTTTTTCTGCTTTCTGTCGTTGCTGTCGGACAGGAGTGCCCGGAGCCGTCCGCGGGGGCTGCG
>NW_010522115.1:0-242 GCF_000687285.1 Phaethon lepturus
TGCGCCTTCAGGTTCGTTTTCAGGCCTTGCGTTTGCTCGAAAGCTGGTAGGTGACAATTCGTAAGGCTTCAGAACCGTGGCGGAGAGCGCAAACAAATGGTTCCTTATATGCTTAATTAAGGTCTTACGTGCTCGATACGCGCAGCATCTTTCCCGCAGCCGCCACTGCCCTGGCCTGCACGTCGTCTGTAAGGGTCAGACCTCGGCCCGTGCTGGAGCGAGGTCCGGGAGCCGACTCCTTC
>NW_010522115.1:479-799 GCF_000687285.1 Phaethon lepturus
TGCCGCCGCGGGTCTGCCAGCTGTTTTACTGGCTGCCGCGTTGGGAGTTCGTTGCCTGTTGAACTGCAATTCCGATTTGAAGTGGTTCTCAATTAAAATTTATAATTAATGAGTTACTCAATTTTCAGATATTTACGGATTTTTATAGCGTCTCAAGTCGCGCGCCGAGCTCTGCGCCGCTAGCAGAGGGGGAAGCGGAAGCCTTTTCCCCGCCTCTCGGCACGTTCTGAGCGTGGCGCAGAGCTCCTCTCTCCTCCCGGCCCCGCCGAGGTTTTCCCGATCCCCGGCAAACACCGCGCAGCTCCCGCCGCAGCCCGCCC
>NW_010522115.1:814-5798 GCF_000687285.1 Phaethon lepturus
CGCCTGCCAGAGTCCGAGGAAACGGGCGCTGACGCCGTCCTGGCAAATTCCCCTGGCCTGTGGTATTCAGGAGAAAACCCAGGTACGGCCCCAGCTCGGCACAGCTGGGGAAAACCGCGTTCGCCCTGGGCCAGTGTTGTAACAGGCGGGGAAGCTGAACTGTGAGTAAGTTAACTAAACAAATAGAATTTTTCTTCCCTTTTTTCCTGCCCCCATAAGAATGCGGCAGCATTTGCGCGCGTGTGTCGTCACCGCTGCGCTGGGAAGCGACCTCACTTCAGAACGGACACCTGCCTTCGGTCGAGCCGTAACCAAAATAACGCCTGCAGGAGGCGGCCGTCCCAAAAGAAGTTTTTTGGAAGTTAATTGGAGCCCCACGTCCCCGCCGCAACACCTCGTTTCCATGGAGAGAGCAGTCGGTAATGCAGACCGGCTGCTGGCACGCGGCGGCTTGGGAGCCCGTCAGGTGCACGTGGGCGTATGGACCGACCGGGGCCTCTCCGCAGCAGGCGAACAGGTGCTGGGTGATTCATCTGAAAACAGTTTAAAGCGTTCATGACTTGTAAGAACTAGCTCCTGATAAATCAAACGGCATCCCCGTGGGAGTAAGGGGGAGAAATAAATGAGGGCTAAAGAAGTTGATAAAGATCCTTGAGCAATAGAGGGATGAACGCCCATTCTTTTAAAATTATATTTAAATGAACAGAGTTGATTTAACTGTCTTTTTTCATGCCTGGCACTAAGATTTAGGTCTATAGCATGTCATTATATCAAGAAGTAGTTTGTCAAAACACTTTTTAGCATTTAGTGTGCATTCCATGACATGACATCCTAATATTCTAGCTTTGGTCCTGTGTCGTTATGAGGAGGTTTCAGTTGCTTGGCATACTGAGGAGTTCATAAAGATTGTTCCTAATTTCTTTTTCAAATCTGATGGCGTTCAGAACCATCTACACATGAATTATCATGTTATTCAGTAAAAATGTTGGGAACGCTATTGTTAGCTGCTTGAATTAAACATACAGCTTTGGGAGCAGCGCGGTTTCCAGAAGGATGTTCCTGCCCCGTGAGCCTCCAGATGAGGTGCTAAACCAAGTTCTGACCTACTACGTCGCTGGAAAGAGACAACCTCTCCTGTCTGCTTGCGTTAGGAGAACCGGGCATGCACGTTACAGCTGGCTTCCCAGCCTCGGCAACAAACACCAGGCGTGATCTTACCCGTCAGTGTGTTAAAGTGAAAAAGCTGATATTCTCTTGGTGACCCGAGGGGGTAAGAAGCCGTCCAGTGGCTGAACTTCTGCTTGTGGATTATTTCCCCTACAGATTATTTTGCAGTAAGAGCATCTCCAAATTGGATTTCCAGCTCTAGGACCTCGGTGGGGTCTTGTTGTTCTTACTCTCCTCTGCCCCCAAAGGAAGAAGGGTGGGGTTTAGCTTCTCTTTTTCCCTTGGCTGAGTAACTCTTGCTGTGTTACCCCAAGAACAGAGGTCTGGGGACTCGCCTTCAGCTGTAGCTACCGAGCCAGGGGGACGGGGGTAGCAGCCCCCAGGCAGCGCCTGACAGCATCTGAATTTACCCGGGGAGCTCTCGGGAGCTCCAGACCCCCTGAAGCTCAGGGAAGTTCTCCCCCGACATTGAGGTTTGGAGGAGGCTGCTCTGCTGAAGGGCGAATTTGGAAGGCGCAGACGCGTGCTCCCAAATCAGTATTGCGTGTATTTATACCGGTGAAGTACATCACGCTACCTGGTGCGCCAAAGTGATTTGAAATAACGCGTAACCTATAAACTCCCAGGAAATTCCTCCGACCTCGGTAACGAAACATTTCTTCAGCAGATGCTCATTTTCTCTTTGTACGCCTGTGTATGGTCTTGAGATACAGCTATTTGAGCTGAGAAGCTGATCTGATAAACGGAGCCATAGGGACAAGTCAGGGTGATCTGGGTGCTCTGTGGCTTTGCCAGTCTAAGGTCTGGTGGTGGAGCTGCCTGACTTTCCCACTTCCCTCCTTTGGCTGTTTTTTAATACTCAGTATTTTGGGCTACTGAGAATCATAATGGCGCACAAAAATCTTTTCCTGCAAAAAAAAGTGCTCTGACTCAGAGTTTGGCTGTTGGTACTTTCACAAGACTGCGGCTTCTAAGGGTGATGTGCCCTAACATGTAGAATGGGGAAGGATGACATCCAGATGATGCTGTGGAGGGAGACACAGCGATGAGGGCTCCAGAAACCGAGGCAGTGGTGGGGGGAAGATGATCATCTCTTGCGGCACAAGCACCGATGGTACAGATTTTTTTCTTTTATTTATTGGCTCTAAAAATAAGAGAATTGTTCATGGTTGAAGTAAGCAGGCTGGGTAACCTTGATATGCAAAGATGCTCTATAACTCTCTTGTGGAGTTCACTCTTTGGCAACAAAACACGATGCCATTGAGCGTAAAAGACAGCGGAGTAAATGTTTACTGAGAAGTCAAATCCTATTATTATTTGTATTACTATTATTAGTGCTGTTATCACTGTTCTCTCTTTGCCAGTTGTATGGAGAGCAAAATCATACAGGCTTTTGCAGCGCATCTGTAAAAATAGGTCTTAGCAAAGGAAAAGTGGTACCGGTAAGAGCTGTTGGGAAGACGGTTTAGGATGGACTTTGGTCCTGCCTAAGTCAGCGGAGCCCTGGATGTTACTTGGTTTAATCTCTATAGCAATGTACTGTGCAAACAGAAGTGTCTGGAGGATATATTTTCGCAACACTGGCGTCCTGATTGCTCCTTAAATAGCTCCAAGAAACTGGTTTCAGGGTAAGACTTGTCAGCAAGTGTCCCAGCACACACCAGAAAAATGCCCAGCACTTTTGTAGTGCTTTGGAGTTTGTATTTCAGCCTTCAGAATTTATCCTGATCTTATAAAAATGCTTTATTTGGCAGCCCATGAACAGTCCTGCGAATACGGTACGAAAGGCAACTTTGCCCAGACATGCGCTTGTTCGGCCCTGTTTGTTGGGGCTGGAGGTAATTACTCCCATGCTTAATGAATAGCATTGCTTTTATTGATGAACACAGAGGGCTACATGCTGGAAAAAGGAGGTACGGATTAAGTTTTATGGCCTACTGCTGCTATGAAAAGGAGCATCTAGACACCAATTAATGTCCCCTTGATGGGATTAGCCACTGCACTAACTACAACCCCAGATAAAATTGCTAAGTCTGTTATTTCAGACTTTAACTTCTTAAATATTGTAGATACAAAATAAATTCACTTTCATCTGAATTGCAGATGACATTTAATTCTAGAGACAAAAAAAATCTGGTGTATTTATGTTTTTTTGTGATTTATATCTCTTCCTATGTGGATAAGAAGACTTCTTCGGAAGTCTTTATGTCATCTCTGCGGAGTTCAAACATGAGGTAAATTTTAGACATGTAATCTGGAATTCCTTCGGTTGCCACACTCGTAATCTCAACTTCAAGGGAGGACAACGGGGATTTCAAAGGCAGTGGCCTCTCCCTGCATGGCGACATGTTGCTGAGTCCTCAACAGACACCGTGAAGTCTCAACCATCTGTGCAAAGTTCATGTGAGGGGCCTTCCTTGGTTTGTGGTCCCGTGAGAAAGGCGGAACGTACTCTGGGATTTCTTTTCTTCCGGGGTGAGTGCGAGTCATTGCCTGAGGGTGAAAGCCAAGTGTTTGTTTGGGAGGGGAAAAAACGTTTATAACACCAGTTCCTCTGTGGTCTGCCAGTGATACAGCTGTGATGGACAAGTTCCCCAACATCTGAAAACATTTGTCCGTGTAAATATTATTTTTAAATTCTCTGTCTGTGTGGGCGAGAGGCGTAGGTCCCTTCTACGGCATCCTTCAGGTCCGTTACGGGGATGGTGCGGTGATGCGCTGCCCTCTGACAGAGGCATTACGGTCACCTTCGGGTGGCTCCTTCCCTAATGCCGACAGGCGAATCTCGGTGACCTCCTAAACGACACCGAGCGTCTGGCTGTTCGCTTGGCCGAGGACAGACTTGCTCCGAAGCGCAGGGGTGAGATGACCGGTCTGTGGCTGCTCGAGATTCCTCCTTCGGTTTTCCATTTGGGCTTTAATCTTCTGATAGGCCGTTGGTACAGCGGAGGGGAAATGTCAAGATAAACGAAGACTTAGAGAGCAGCATTTCTCGTGGGAGAAATAACTTCTGTCATCGGATCTTTTTCTTCTCTAAAAACAAGAAATAAGAGATGAGGTATTTCCGAAATCTTGATGTCAGTCAGGAGCAATCCCAACCGACAGTCTCCGTGCATCCCTCCTTGCCCTGCGAGCGAGAGCTGCAATGCAAGAGCTTCACAGCTGCATGCAGTGAAAAAAAAAAGAGAGAAATAGATGGTTACTTGAAATCCATCACCTGGAGTGTTTGATGGAGCAGAGCTCTACAGGATAAAATCGTGCCTGCCCTGGACTGCTGCATGGCGAGCTGTTAGCTTGGATGGGAGACGTCTGGGAGCGCTCGCTCCCGGCGCTTCTCCCCATTCCCACATCCGGCCAGTGCTTTGGCGTGGGTTTTCACTCCCGACGCGGCGTGCTCCGTCCCACTTCGGGCAGACGGGCCGGGGGGGTGTCGAGGGCGATGGGCTCTGCTGCCGGATGAGATCCAGAAGGCCCCGATGCTGTCGGATACGACTGGGAACCGACCAAACGTGATTTCCAGTGATATAAACTGGATAGATGATGCTTTTAAGCAAATTGTCCAAGATCAGGATCGAGGGAATTAGGGGACTGTGTCATTCTTTTCGGCTGTTGTGATGTATGTTATTTTAAAATGCCTCGTGTTGGCCACACGCTATTTTTCTCCGTGTATTCAAAGAGGTATGAGATTTCCCGTCAGTGTCGTATTCTCAGTCCTCTCTAGTTTAATTAACTCGAGGAGCATATTTTGAGGCAGGATTTTTTTCTTCCGTCTTGCAGAATATTCCGGCGATAATCTACCCTTTCCCGAGCCGCCTTC
>NW_010522115.1:5841-6151 GCF_000687285.1 Phaethon lepturus
CCGCCGCCTTCTTGGCGGAGCCGTAGGCACGTGCGTCGTGGTCGGCGGAGCCCACCGTGGGATTTGACCCGTCTCTCTGCTTCAGGAGCTTCCCCGCGTCTCTGCTAAGGCCTGCGGAGGGAGGGATGCCCGGACTTCTTACAGAAAAGGATTCTTCGTTGTCGTCATCCTGACAGGACGATTCACCCTTGCTGGTGGGGCGTGATCCCCATTGGCGTTGCCGCTTTATTGCAGCGGTCGTCGCCCTCCGGCGCGGGGGGGTGGCGTACGCAGCCAGCGCGGAGGGAGAGGGAGCTGCAGCCTGGCCGTC
>NW_010522116.1:0-1715 GCF_000687285.1 Phaethon lepturus
GGCTCAGAGCAAACCCCGGTGGCGAAAGCCGTGTCTGCCCCGGAGGGCTCTGCGGCCGCAGGGCACGGAGCTCGCGGGCACCCACGGACGGTGCCAGAGGAGCCACCAGCACCCGCCGTGCTGCTGTCCCAGGGCGAGGGAGACGTCCCCTACAGCCACCCGTGGACGGACCCGCGCAGCCGGTTGTCCCCCACTCGTGTCCCAGGCCACTCCCTGAGCGCTTGTCCTGCCGTAGGCTGCTGCCAGCACCCTGCAACCAGCAGAAATCCTCCTCCTCCTCCTCCTCCTCCTCCCATCAGGTCTGGGGGCCTCAGCTGAGCCGGTCCCAGACCCCTCCTGCCCCAGCGAGGCCCCAGCTTTCCGGAGAGGGTAAAAAGTGCTTCCTAGAGGCTCTGGCTGCCTCAGGCTGGGTGTAGTTGCCTCTGGTTTAACGAACTGATCCTCCCTTTCCTTGCAGTAATTACTGTTTTTCTGTATTCCTTTCCTTTTTTTCTTAGTGGGAGAAAACGTACCTTTACAGAAAAAAACCCACACCGCGAGGAGAAGCTTTGTCCGGCGTCACCACCAGCTTCAGAGAAGATCAAACTTGATTTGAGAGACCCAAGGCTGCTCTCTAGGATACTTTTGGTTGCCAGCACCAGAGCTGCTGCTAGCGCAGCCCTGGAAGGAGGATGAGGGACCTTCAGGTCCCTGTGGGATGCTGGTGTTTGGCTGCATGGGTGATGGTGATCATTCACAGGTGATATGATGGGCTCAGGTGATAGGGTCATGGGTGATGTGATCATTCACAGGTGATGGAGATGAGGTCACGGGTGATGGTGACACATTCAGGTGATGGCAATGAGGTCATGGGTGTTGACACACACGTGTGCATCCCCATGCTCCCATGGCTGCTGAACTCCATTCCTCAGGCAGGAGAGGTGGGAGCTGCACCACTCAGAGTGCTTTATACCATCGCCTTTCACCCAAGGATGCATCTGGGATCCCTCCGGTGGTTTTTTTGGGGGGTGACCTGGTTGGGGTCCATGGGTGGTGGAAGGGATTGAGCAGCTCTGGGAGGGGAAAAGGATGCTCAGTGCCCATGGTTGCCACAACATTGGTGTTCCCAAACCCTGTGTTTAAGAAGGATCCAGAGGGCTCAAAAATCAGGGTGGGCAGGGGGAGCAGCAGAGGAAAGGGTCACCTTTGCCAGCCCCATGTAGGGCTGGAGGGAGGGGAACGCAAGAGCACGGCAGCGGGGCAGGTGCGAGCACGACTTTAATGCACAACAGCGAGAGCAACACACAGGACGCAGCGACGGGGACCCCACCGAGGAAGAGGAGGGGCGGGGGGGGCTCCCTGGGTAGCAGCATCCCCATCCTTCTCCGCCCTGCCATGGCCGCTCACTATGGGGTCAGACACCTTCATTTCCCCCCCCACAACCCTCCCTCATTTTCCTATACTCTGCAGCAAGAGCTTATTGCTGAGCGCCTTCTGGGCCAGTCTCTCCTCCCGGGACATCTCCAGGAACTCTCGCAGGAGGTGGAAGGTGAGATCCAGAGAGTTGGGTTTCCCATCTCGCCTCTTGCCGGTTTGCAGAGCCCGTGGGGTACGGGGGACCAGGCTGGGCTCTACCCCATGGGGCTGGCAAAGTCTTTGGGGCAGGGAGTCGGCGGCGGGGACCGGGGGTCGTGGTGCTCCCGGCCAGGGCTCCCAGGTGGGTTGGAGGGCCAGGG
>NW_010522117.1:0-7338 GCF_000687285.1 Phaethon lepturus
AGGGCACGTAGAGCCGGGGGGTTCACCGCCAGAAGAGGAGAGGGTCCTTAACACATGTACCTGAAATCACAAGTGACCGGTTCTTGTCAGGCTAACCAGGTTTGGTGTTTGGTGTTTTTTTCCCCCAAAAATCCATAATCACATCTGGGTCTTCTGACCCATCCGCTTGTGAATTATTGCTAATATTTTCCTTTTTTCATTTTTATACCTTTGGGTAGTTGAAGATGGATATCCTCTGTCTTTAATCACTTTGCCAAGCTGGAAATATTTATATATTAAAAAAAAAAAATCTACATTTTATATTTGTGACAAGATGCACGAGCATTACTGAGCAAGCAGCAACTGCCAGAACCCACAAATCTCTGTGTTGGTTTTACATCCACCGAGCAGGGACAATATATTTTATAGTGTGCATTAACAAGATGGTCATCTGGGACTACTCATTTAGATAACAAAATAGCCACCAAGTTACTGTTGCTTTTTTTATTCTTTTTTAATGTGTATTAACTATTGTTTTGAAAGATGCCTGAATACATAGCAGGAGTGGAGTAGGGAAAGGCAAGGAATCTATAGAAAGCTGCTCAGAGTCTGGCTGTAACAGGTAAAACAGAGGGTATTCCATTAAAGGACACTTTAAGATTTATGTAATATGGTTCTGACCTTTAGTAATTGATGACTTTGTAAAACTGTTTGATGTGATACTAAGCCTGGCTCCATCACAGGCTTGTCTATCCATGAAAGCTAATTTGACTGATGAAGACACAGATATAAATCACGACAGCTAGCTTGAGTTTTCCCATGTACAAATGGTCATCTTCGCTATTAAGGACATATTCCTACTTAGTTTAATCTAGGATATAAGAAAAATTGAAGAACCTCTTCCACACTGCAAGCAACCCATGCAGAGGACACTGTGTGATTTTGCAAGGAGAGTTGACCTTTCATGTTAGCTGAATTTTCTGCAGGTTTCTCACAACTTCCCAGGCTTCACTTCCAGGTGATCAAGGAAGGTCTTTCTGCTTATAGGGTGCTGGTTGAGGGAGAGCACACCTGGATCTCAATAGTTTCTTCATCTGAGGAAGCCATTACAGATACCCACCATTTACTCAGTTACTGGTTAACTGGGGCAGGATGGATGCAGCCTGCCCCTATGTCCTGGTTTCTGCCTTATCCGCTGAAGGATGTTTGTCTTGCCACAGGTGACTGATGAATGAGGATGTGATGGATGTCGTGTTGTGCATAACACAAGCACCCAAATGTCAAAATGCTAAATTTATCATGTGCCTTTCCTGGGTGAGAACATGTTTATTCTTCTGTGCAATTCTGAGGTTTCAGATCTCTTTCTACTCTGTGCCAGGACATCTGCCAGCCACTGAGAAAATGTTTTGAGGAAAAAATTGGACTCAAAAGCGTGTTCAGAGCAGTCTTGTGTTTAGACTCCTTGAACACTTACCTAGACGTGTAGTTTCAAATCTTTGTTTGCCTGCTCCAGACTAGATCACAGGATCATTAAGGTTGGAAAAGACCTTTAAGATCATCAAGTCCAACTGTCAACCCAACACCACCATGCCCACCAAACCATGTCCCAAAGTGCAACGTCTACACGTTTTTTTGAACACTTCCAGTGATGGTGACTCCACCACCTCCCTGGGCAGCCTGTTCCAATGCTTGACCACTCCCTCAGTAAAGAAATTTTTCCCAATGTCCAATCTAAACCTTCCCTGGTGCAACGCGAGGCCATTTCCTCTCATTCTATTGTTAGTTACTTGGGAGAAGAGACCAACTAGATATTTCATTCCAGATAAGTATTGGAATTGGAGCACTCTTACACAAACTTTTCTGGTTGCCATGAAGTGATGCTTTGTCAATTAAAATATAAATAACCAATTCCTTGTATATTATAATTAATTTCTTGTGTCTGGGAACAGGCTTTGTATATGGTTAAGCCAGGTATTGTCTCTAGGTTCAATGCACTGCTTTCAGGAATGCTTATTTACTTGCCATATGCTGTTAATTATTCTTAAATTCCATTCTCTTCTTTAAGTTGGTGGTTTGTTTTTTAATTTGCCTTAAACTGGTCCTAATTTTCCAGATAGTGCTCTCTGACAATAGAAAGCACCAAGTACAGGATCTCTGGGGCCAATTTACTTTGTTACTCCTAATGTTTTGGATAAAAGGATTTAGGCTGAAGCAGAGACAACCTAACTGTTGTACTGAGGAAGTAACTGTAGGCATGAAAAATGAATTTGCCCTTGAATTTTTTACTTGCAGCCAATCCTTAGGTATACTCCATCATAAGACTGCAGGATTTATTCTTTCAAACACTTATTTTTCTCCAAATATATTTATTAAAAGGCCAAGTTCTGTCCGATTTGCACCAGACTGACCCCAGAGAATTTATCTCATTTGCTGTCTGTAAATATGGGGGTGCAGTTTACCTGGAGGCTGGGGGAGAGGGGTGGGCGGACAGTGTGATGAGAGGGCTCTCACTGCTGTAGCACCCCGTAAGTGAGGAGAAACACTTTAGCTGGGTGTCAAAAGCAGATCAGAGAAAGCAAGCCTTTCCCACTAATTGGTTTCTAAGCGTTATTTGTTCCTCTTGTCACCAGATTCACTCGCACCTCTGGGAGCAGAGCACGCCGCAGCGCTCCTGAATGTGGCTTTGTCGAGTTTCTTCGCGCGCTGTCATCGTCTGCAGTGCCTGGCAGCTGCTGTAACCTTCGGAGCACCATACGCTGGTAATGCAGCTGCAGGAGGATGCGTGCCATGTCTGCAAGGGAACCACAGCTCCAGGAGGAAGCGGGGGGCTCGGGAGACACTGAGCCTTGCACTCCTGCAGCAGGGAGTTGCTCAGGAGAAGCAGGGAGCCAAGCTGGGTCTTCCTGTCCGCTCCCAGCAGACAGCTTTCTGTCAAAGCTTGCCATTTCAGTTTTGGGTCCCTCACTATAAAAAGGACATTGAGTTGCTGGAGCGTGTCCAGAGAAGGGTAACGAAACTGGTGAGGGGTCTGGAGAACAAGTCTTAGGAGACATGGCTGAGGGAACTGGGGTGGTTTAGTCTGGAGAAGAGGAGGCTGAGGGGAGACCTTGTCACTCTCTGCAACTACCTGAAAGGGGGTTGTGGTGAGGTGGGTGTTGGTCTCTTCTCACAAGTAATTAGTGATAGGATGAGAGGAAATGGCCTCGCGTTGCACCAGGGAAGGTTTAGATTGGACATTGGGAAAAATTTCTTTACTGAGGGAGTGGTCAAGCATTGGAACAGGCTGCCCAGGGAGGTGGTGGAGCCACCATCACTGGAAGTGTTCAAAAAAACATATAGACTTTACACTTTGGGACATGGTTTGGTGGGCATGGTGGTGTTGGGTTGACAGTTGGACTTGATGATCTTAAAGGTCTTTTCCAACCTTAATGATTCTATGATTCTATGATTTCTGGTACCTTCATCACCAGGACAGCTGGCCAGGGTGACTTGGGCTGTGCGTTCCCTGTCAGTGGCAGTGCCGCTGCAGTCACAGCGCGCAGGGCTGACCCTGCACCCTGCACTGGCGTGCTATTTCTCATGGGGGTGATGCAGTGGGTGAGGAACCCCATCCAGCTGAAAAACAACCTTGGGGACATGGTGGGAAATGGTTGTTTTAAAACCAAATCAGCTCCCCGACCTGGCCAACTGCACAGCCACGGAAACAGCTCTTACGGGCACGGCATGAGGCAGGAGGTGCAGAGTGGCCAAGTAGCAGTCCCACTCGCTTGCCTCCCGCCTGCCCAAGCGACAGTGCTAGCTCAGGAAAACTTCTTGAGCATCTTCCTCTCTGCATTCAGGAGCCAGCCAGGCTGGTGTCCTCCCAGGAGGGGATGGGAGAGGGAGGGGAAGAGTGACAGATTAGCAAAAAAGGCATTATACCTCTGACAGCTTATGGATGTATGGGAAACAAGGTTGGCAAAAGGCAGCATTAGGTGTTCCTGCTGCCAGCTAATGGTGTCTAGTCATGTGGGTTAGTCTAACAAAGACAAATAGTAATGGATTAGCTGTACCAGAGCAAATGTTTTATTGGCAAGTAACCATTTACAACCCACTGTGCTCTTCCACCCAGAATTTTCCCACTCGGTTTCCCGACAAACCGCTGTCCTAGCCCCACCTAGTGTCCAGCCTGCCAACTCCGATGTCGCTCATGTGGGCACACAGCCAATTGGGGGGGAAAAAAGGAAAATAAAATTCGGGAGGGGTCTTTTTGAGTTTTTTTTAAGCTACCATAAGCTCCTACAACAGCTTCAGAAAAATCTACAGTTGCGACAGCTCAACTACTGCTTTTATTTCCAAATCCTGACATCTTCTTGGGAAGATCATCTTCTCTCAGATGTCTGAAATCTCTTTGTGTAAAAAAGGTAGGAAGGAGGGCCCACACTTTCTTGATAGGGATGTTTAAATCCTCACTTTTGGTAGGAATATCTTGGCTGAATGAATGAGGAACACATTGATACCAAGAAGAGACTTCATGAAAAATGCAGGTTCTTAAATGTCGGTGGCAAGGCAAGACAGCAATTAAAATTCTGCTGCTTAAGAGCGCTGGATTATTTCCAAGAGGATGGAGCAATGGAGAGCAGAGCGTGCCGCAAAGAATGGCAAAATGAGACCATGGTGTGCCTGGCAGTACGAGCTGGTGGGTAGAGCTACAGAAATTATTGCGAAGAAGTGTCCTATTTCTCATGAAGTCAGACACACAGCAGAAATGTTGGCACTCCTGAGTCCAGTCTCCAGGCGGCATCTATCTCATAGCTTATTGCCAAACACCAAGTTTACTAGCAGTATAGAGCCAGGAGTGTGCATTTGCATCCCTTCTGTCATATTACATCTATGGGGTTAAGTCTTGCAGTTTGTAAAGTGGAGCAGACTGGTTATCATACATAAGAAATTACTAAAGTCTGACAGTCACGTGTCTCCTGGGAAGGACAGCCCATGAAATAACAACCAGGGGAAAAAATTGCTGTGGGGAAAACTTCCCCAAATTTTTGGTAGTTGTCTGTGGTGTGCTTCCCCCTGTCATCTAACATTAGTCCCAGACAACAGAAATACTTTTGATCGACGCATCTCAACTTCCATTGCGTGTGTGTGGCTGTCAACACCAAAGCTGTCTGCTTATGTTCTCAGCTGTGGGCAGCCCAGGCTGCCCACACAAAGGTTCGTCAAAGCCACCAGTGTCCCCAGTCGGTGCTCTGAAGACACGCTGTGTCTTCACTAGAGGGCTCTTTGGCAACATCCATCTTCACTTTTAAAGGGAAGCCCTGCTGGTTGCTGAAATCTGTTCACTCACATCAGTTTGCCCAGAGCTCACCATTCCCCGGTTCTTGTCCTGCAGTGAGAGGGGGATGTGACACAGGAGACACCAGCATGGTTTGCCAAACACTTGGAGGTCATGCTTTAAACAATCGCTGCTTTAAAATGGAGGAGCAGCATGAATCATTAGAAGAAGCAGAATTAACTTCTGAAAGGACCCTTCTTTGGCAATGATATACATTGGAGAGGAAGGGTCACATGAATAATGTATATGTGCCCCTTATGAAGATATGGGCTTTCTGACGTGGGGTTGCCCGAACCCCCAGCAGCTGCTGAGTGCCCCTGTGCGAGCTGACGTGAAGGCACTCCATCTGAAGTTTGTCACTTCACACGCAAGATGATTGTTAAGATTTCGGGTAGGGATTTTTCCTAGCAGATGTTTTTCTTTACTTACCATTTGTTTTAATTATTCCTGATGTTTTGCCTATCAAATTGCAGACTTCTTCAAAGTAAAAGGAATAAGCAGTTGTCATAACAACAAAGCTCTTCATTACCACAGGAACCTTTGACAGCTTTATTTAAAACATTACAAAAAAATTAAAAGAAAAATCCCACCAATTATTTCTATCAGTCTGATTCCTGTTCTTAAACAGATTACAGTGTGTTCTCTAGCAGTTACACTGTGAAGGGAGTGCGGCATGGATATTTATTATAATGTAAACTTCAGTGGAAAAATTAAAAAGTGAGTTTGTTGTCTTCATGAGCTTCCTGTGGCAATACCTCGCCTTGACTTTTAATAAGAGTATATGACGTGAAATTTAAAGATGGAATTTTTCTTTTTTTCTAATGTATGTGAAGCAAAATTTTCATTTTATGAAATAAAAATACTGAGATAGTCATTCATATGCTCTAGACAATTGTCTTCCATTATTCAAGCCAAAAAGAGGATATTCGTGTTCTGAAGATAGAGGATGAGTGATGTGTTTGCTAAGAGGGTAAGGCCCTTTGCAAAGTTTAGAACTGACTCCTGGTTTTAATTTTCAGTTCTCTGAAGCTGAAGGAGAGGAGGGAAAAGATGATCAGCTATTGCTGTGCCACCTTACAGAAGAGAAAGCCGCAGGGAGATCTTGCTTATTGCTTCCCCAGGCTCTCAAGAAGTAACCAGTTAACTGGGAGGTGCGACCTGCTGGGGCAGGAGGAGGAGGAGGCTGATCCGTGGGCAGAGCGCTGCCTGGCCAAAGGAGGGCCAAAGCTTCCGTGTATTTTTTCACACAAAAGAGGTAAATAGCTCCCACTGCCTCCTGTTTAACTTGCACACTCGAATTTGAAAGATGCTTTTCTTGATTTCACGTTCTAATTTTTTGTATGCAATAAAGGCTAAATGCCTTTCATCTGTTCTAAGCATTTATAGCTTAGCAAAAGGATTTTTTACAGCAAAGTGAAGGATAATACTGGAATTGTAAAACTCATATCCCTTAAAATAAGTTACATTTGTCCTCAGTTTGAACAGAGATGTTTCTTGCTGGGTGTAATCAACAACTTAATTCTCTCCCTAAGCCAAGGAAAGAATGAATATCTGCAGAGACCTATCATTTTGTCTTCCATCCATAAAGGAATATAAAAAGCAGCTGTTGCATTTATCTTAAGAAGATGATAGCTGTAAATTGCTTTGTCTCACAGGCACTTCTCCTGCAGATGTCCATAATTCCTCTGTCATGACGGTGACCATGAAAAAGCAAGGAAAATCCAACATATACAAGGTCAGACTCTTTTCCCACAGGAACAGATTACTTAACCTCAGGGATAAGAATACATTACATAACCTCCGAGATGTGTTGGGACCCTAGTATCCAACAGTTTTTGGGCAGAGATGTTTTCATTTACTTTTTAAAAAGGACTAGCCACATACAAAGACCTTGTTTTATTTCTGAGAGGAGGTGATGGGGTGCTTTGTGTATTAGTTTCCTTACAGCCTACTTCATCTACCCACAAGCTGGGTTTGACGGCTTCACTCTGATGGGAAATATAGCTGTGGCTCTCCTGTTACATGAGATGGGGTAGGGGATT
>NW_010522117.1:7369-11061 GCF_000687285.1 Phaethon lepturus
CACACATACAAGACATTGCATTAGGAAACACACATACACCATCTGCTAGATACCATGATTTAGCTGTAGGCGTACAAGAGCAGAGTCTTATGAGCATTAACTTTATTCTAGGAGGCTATAAATGCAGGTCTCCTTGCACAGCACTGCCGAGGGAGGCATTCAGGGGAAGAACATTCCTCGATGATATAGCCATTACTGTTTCAGCAAGACGTTAATTTTTACAATAAATAAGCTTAATCCTTTTATGCAGATCGTTTTAGAAAATAAACAGGCCATTTTTATGAGCTACTTATAACTGAGGCTGGGGATGGGATTTGCGGTAAGATCCTGCATACGCTACAAATTGTGAGCGATTTTTAATTCCTGGGGAACTACTGCAGATCATTATTTGTTGTTGTTTTTTAAATAACTTATAAATGCAGCATTTTTGTGTGTTTCCAAGCATTTAGAAAGCAGAAACACTGCCTGGTGGAACTAAACTGCTGATTACTAAAGAAAGACGGCAAGTGTAATCCATGCCCTGAGCTTGTAGTTTTAACGCACCGCCTTTCTTTGATGGCTTCTGGAGAACTTGTATGGAAAACAGGCAGTGTGGGAGCTGGCATGGGAGATCCTGACCGCTGGCCTTGGAAGCATGAAACCCCTTGGGCTTCAGGCTGGTCTCCTCTGCTAGCCACCTTTGTAGCTCCAGCAGAGGTTAGCACACAGCAGGCAGTTCAATTCTGGTATCTTTAACCACTGACCTGGCTTGTAGAAAGAAAGTAATAATACACCTTTGGACTCCTGAGAATACGACGATCCTGCCTTACATGGGCTGTGAATAATCAATATAATGAATGTATGATTCTGACGTGAACTGTCAATTAGTGTTTGCTGCAGAAATAATGTGGCTGTTATCTAGAGGATAATAGAGACGTCTTTCTGATGAAGTATTAAAGAAAGAAACAACGTTACTAGCCATAGTTAGTTGTTTAATGTCTTAGGAGCAAACCTTGAGAGGGTAGTGATTTTGCCTTCTGGCCAGCCCTGAGATGAATGCATTTACACATGACAGTCTCTGTTTTGACACTGGATATGATATCATGGCCTGCCCAGGAGGTTTCACAGGTTTGGTGAGGTTCCGTGAAGGAGCTGCACCCTTCCAGCCCAAACCAGTCTGGCTTTCAGAAGGCAAATGTGGCCTGTGGTTTGGGCGGCTGCTGCTGGCCTCGCGCGACGTGAGCTCGATTCACCGATCTGCCCTGCCTTTGCCTGTGAGCCTGGACAAGGCTGCGTAGCCTGAGCCTCCGTTCCTCTCTCGTAAACAAGCTAATCTCATTTTCTGAGTCAATCATCTAATCTAATTTTCTCTTTGACTGCAAAAATGAGGCTCAGGCAGTGTGGAAATGCAGATCGCTTCACTGGGTTCGTTCTGGCTGCATGCAGCCACGCAGTTGTGTTGCTCCATCCCAGAAGCATCCTCATTTCAACAGCTACAAGTTTGTGTAAAATACTTCCATTCCCCATGGCACAAAAGTTTCAGTAGGATCGTATTCCTCTTCTCGCTCTCTACGGAGCCAAACAGTTGTGTCTCGCAATTGCAGAAAGAAAAAAATAATATCAAGTCTGGCTTTATTAGTGGGGCCTAAGGGAACTGCTGTGGCTTCTGAGCCCCACCTTTCCCCTCCGTCTCATACTCCTCCCGCAGGATGCGGGATCCTGCGTTACGTCAGGCAGCAGCCCTGGCTGGCCTGTCTGGCTCTCCATACAACACCTAACACAAACACGAACATCAGCTGAGGAGCCATGCTAACAACCCAAGCCACGAAACCAGGGCTTGAATAAACTGGCAGCAAACTGAAGCAGTTTTCATGCCTACTAACCCCAGGGACGCACCCGGTACGTGCTGAAGGAGCAACACTCCCTCCACAGCCTTGTGCAGAGTGACCCAGGCTTCTTTAAACTGTGCAGTTCTCCAAAACTTACTTATTTTAAAACGTTTCGGTTTAAACAAATCAAATTCCAGGCAAAAGAACAAGCCCATGAAAACATCAGTTAGTTTTGTTTGGTAAGGTAGGTAGAAGGTTTTTGTATTGTTTTTTTTTAAAGAGTGTGTTGTAAGTATAACCTGGGTGAGAAAGAGAAAAAATGTTTTCATCACGAAAGCGACTGTAATTCCCAATTAAATGGTGCCTAATAAATATTGGTATTGTTCAGTCGCCGTGGAGGCCACCACTAACATCACACAGTGTGGAGGCCCCCAAAGCTCTTGTTTGTTTCTAAAGCTATCAGGTCACACCACTCAGTTCCCCCCAATTTATTTAAACCTGTTACTTTATTTCAAGTGCTAATTATCTCTCACAACAAACAGAGCCTTGTCAGCTGCAATTACTGGCATTACAATAGATTATCAACAAAAAAGTGTGTCTTGAAGCAAGAAGTGTTGCCTTGGTTACCAACCCAAAATACTCCTGGATTGCATCTGTAACCACAATTTCCTGATTATACCTGAAATATTTAATGAATGAGGCCCCTCTTTTCCTCCTAAATTAATACAGAGAATCATGAGCCAAATTTTACCCTACAGAATTGTGATTTAAATCAACGGATGGTCCAACTTTGGAGCTGGCGGTAGATTCCTAAAAACAAAAGACAAGGTTTACATTTTGCATGAATAAAGGGGGGATGTACTGTGCTCTTGGAGACAGCATGTACAGGAACAATTCCTCCATCTTCACAAGTGTTATGCCTGACTCGTAAATGAGAATAGGCTCTTGTCCAGTAAACCAAAGCAGGTGTGTTTCATAAGGCCGTTCTCCTTCCTACCAAACCCTCTGAAGCATACGAAGAGCTGGCACTGGCTAGGGAGCCTTGGACTGGTTGTAAATGCGCTTTTCAGGATAGTTGTGAGAGAGGGTTTTGATTTGACTTGGCAGAAGGATAAATGTCAGCCGTGAAGGAAGCGTGAGTTCAGGCGAGAAGTTGGGAGGTTGGATATGACTCCCATCCTGTGTCATACAGCCAAAAGTTAAATGCCTCTGCCTAAGAAACGTGTGCCTGTCTTTCATTCCACGTACGGTTGCTTAAAATAGGAGGGAATCAAAGCCAGGAGAGATGCAGTGCCGAAACCTAGTGACCTCGTCAGCTGAACAAGGTTTCAGGAGTGCTCAGGGAGGTGTATCGGCCTCTAAAAGGTAAGCTAGAAAAAGGACCAGGGTGGTGCTGCCATTAAATGTAGTCCGGTATATCCTAAACTGCAGTCCTACAAAGCATCGTTTATTTGGACCCCCAGCTTGTGCCTCATAACCTTGTACGGGCGGTTTTGTCCTTACAGGCTTCCCAAAAACCTCACAACCCACTCCAGTGCAGAGAGGGCAGCTTCCTAGTCTTGAAATGGTTGAACAGCTCATTTCCTATCTTTGTGCCTAAGCCTGATCAAGATCTTCAAACAATATATTCGTACATTTGCTTCTCCCAGAGGAGTCTGAAAACTCTGGGAATGCAAAAAAAGATTGGGTGAAATGTGCTGGAAGCCTCTGCTTTCATTTAAGTTCTGTCTTAAACTGGAGCTTTTCTGATCCTGTACTGTGGCTCGGTGTTAGGAAGTTTGGCCAGAAAGGAGGGGTCCTGAGCGGGCTACCTCCCCTTCCTCTCATCTCCCTCTGCGTGCCCGCGTTGCCAGGATGGACCTGTGTTTTCCAGCCTCTCCGTGG
>NW_010522117.1:11342-11864 GCF_000687285.1 Phaethon lepturus
CGCGGCACAGGAGAGACTCAGCAGTGGCTTGGGCTGGAGGGAGGAAGGGAGAGAGACCATAACCGCCTGTGTGGTTACAACATTTAGTTTAAAAGAGGTAGTCCCGAGCTCCAGTCCCAGCTCTTTCTGCATTTTATGCGTGTAAAATCCATATAATGTAAAATAGATCACTTTTCTAGGAGCGTGCACTGGGACCAAAGACCGGCACAGGAGAGACTCAGCAGTGGCTTGGGCTGGAGGGAGGAAGGGAGAGAGACCATAACCGCCTGTGTGGTTACAACATTTAGTTTAAAAGAGGTAGTCCCGAGCTCCAGTCCCAGCTCTTTCTGCATTTTATGCGTGTAAAATCCATATAATGTAAAATAGATCACTTTTCTAGGAGCGTGCACTGGGACCAAAGACTCCTGCTCTCAGAGGAAAGCTCTCAATAATAATAATAATCCGCAGAGTCGTGGTCCCTCTTGCTTAGGCTCACTCTTTCTCCTCTCTCTCTGGCCCAATTAGTGCCGAAGCTCTTCGGCT
>NW_010522118.1:0-2569 GCF_000687285.1 Phaethon lepturus
GACATCATGCTCAGCAATATAAAACTGGGGGGGGGGATGGGGGGGAAAGGATGTTGGCTGGCTGGGGCTGCTGTTGCTCAGGAACTGGCTAGGCATCAGTCAGTTGGTGGTGAACAATTGGTTTGTGTTTTTTTTTTTTTATCACTTGGTTTTCTTTTCCTCTTTATTGCTTTTTTTGGTTTGGTGGGTTTTTTTGGTTTTTTTCTTTTTATTATTAAACTGTCTTTATCTCAGCCCATGAGTTTTGTCATTTTTATCCTCTCCAATTCTGAGCAAGTGGCTGTGTGGTGCTTAGCTGCCTGCCCGGGTTAAACCATGACAGTTTTGAATCACTTAAGTTGCTTAAGTAATAATAGGCAATGTTACAGCACTCCCCATTATTAAGCTGTCCACCATGTCTCTCTTTTGTATAATTGGAAAAATGCAAATCTGTAGCATTAGATTTGTTTTAATTTTAAAAAAATCAATATTAACATGATATTTACTTTTACCATATTTACTTATTGAGTTTATTTTTCTTTTAATAAATATTATTTAATGAGAATGTTCAGCTGTATGACAACATATTAAGGCTGAGACTCAAATCATGATATTAAATGAAGCAGTACATTTGCTAATGAAGTTAGATGTCAAAATTTGAGTAGTAAAGGACATGGATGAAACACCTTGCATCAAAGTTTTAGCAGAGAAAATAACTTAATTTGTTCAACTTATTCATGTCAGTAAGTCATCCATTCAAAGTTAAGAAGTGATTGGGATTTTGAAAGAAAGTAAAATTTGTATCAGGAAATAAATAAATGATTAAAAATAAGGTGTCAGAAGATGAGTTCTACTACTTTTTAAAAGCCAAACAAAACAGTAACCAGAAACAGTCAGTTTAGTACACTAACTGCATAAACTTCTTTTGCTTAATAAATTAGGTCATACTAAATGCAAAGCATGTTTTGACAAATTACTCTTTATGTTTCCAACATAATAGCATTTAATATAATTTAACTAACAAAACAATGTTAAATTGTTGTTTTAAAATGTTTTTAGTTACATGCTAATTTCTTTCAAAATGTGGCTTGACAAAAGCCATATGTAAATAATTATCTTGTAAATAACTAACTTATCCTCCACCATTTTCTAGCAAAACCAAAAAGGAAAAACTAAGAATCTGAATAATTGTTCATTAAGCCATTGAACTACACATATACAAATCTGCAGATACTTTGTGGTTAGCAAGAAGAGTGTTAAACAGTACCAAGCAGTGAGAACCAACAAAATGACTAAAACAAACAAATGCAAAATGATTGTTTTTAAATTAAATATTCCTGTTGGATGCTTTAAATCATAATACAGAGTGGGGTAGTAAAACCAAGTTAAGTTACTTGTTATGTGAAGCAACCACATCATATATTCAGTTCATAAACTGATAAACCTTAATTCCTGCTTAGATTTTTGCTGAAAGTGCAGCTCAAAAATCTCCTGTATTGTACAGTTAAAAAAAATAAATTCCAGAAAAATTTTTAAAGGATCAGTTTTTACCTATTTTCCTCTGTATCATTAGTCTCTTTTATTGTAAGCAGTCATCTTGTCTCTTTCCATATCTGTAGGGTTACTCCTCTTATCTTCCTGCTTAGATATATTAACAGAGAAGTCTTACATCCTCTTTCAGCCTGTCTTTTGCTTGGTTAAACAAGTAATTTTTTTTTAGACTCCCTGGTAAAACTGCACCTCTCCATTGCAGAGCTATCCACAGATTCTTGTCTGCCTGTCCTGGTTTCGGCTGGGATAGAGTTAGAGATAGACAGGCTGGGGCTAAACCACGACACTGCCTCAGCTCCCATTTCCATTTTTTTCTTGACTAGATTCGTGCATTTTATTTCAGATGAGCTCTTAACAGTGCTTTGTAGAATGGACCCACAATTACTCTACCTCTACAGGAAATCTTTAATGCAGAGTACTAGAGTCTTGCCTTTATATTTTCCATGGCTGCATCACATTAGAAATTTTTGTTCATTCTGTGATGAAGCTGTATGCCGAAATCCTGCTACCAGATTAATCAAGTTGCCTATAATATATATTCTTGTTACTAGCCCATAACAGTGTCTTGCTCTTTATACTATCGAATTTCCTCCCACCTCTCCACTTACCAATCTCATCAAATACTTCCCATATACTACTACTGCTTTATATTTTCAAAATTTCCCAATGTCACATTTGCTGAGACTATGCTTTCTTAAGTGCTCGTACAGCACCTTGCAAAGTGTCCCTTGTGGTCACAGAATCCAACCTCTTCATACAAAGACAATAAAAATAACCCCACCAAACAAATAGAAACAAAGAACAGCCTCACATCTTTTATATGTACTTTCAAAAATATTCAGTACTTCTTTTTATGATAAGACTAAATCAGGATAATGTTACTATAGAGGAGAACCTATCTAATGTCTCTAGCTTGCAAACAACATACACAATTTAGGGCAATCTTTCTTTTGATTGCAGCAGCAGCAAATCAAATTCTTTTACTGGCTGTTTTATTAGGGAAAAGGAAGTTGTAACCAAAGTGGTAGGGAATTAAAAT
>NW_010522119.1:0-1038 GCF_000687285.1 Phaethon lepturus
GGGGACGGAGGGACCCGCAACCCACGCACGACGGGAGAGAAACCCACTCCTCTCCTCCCACAACACCCTCAGAGACTATTTCTCCTATTTTTTTTTTTCCTTTTCAACAAGCCTCAAGTCTGCTCTTAAAATGCGCTAAAATGAAGACGCAAGAGAAAGGATCAAATCCTCTTAACCCATCCCCGCCACCCAGCTCGCCCCTCCGGACCGGCACCGTGCGGGGCGGTGTCCCCCGCTCCCCACCTTCACAGGAAGGTACAGACAAACCCCCCCACGTCCTTCAGAGGCACTTAATCCATCACAAATTTCACAAAGCCCGGCTCGGGGAAGCGCTGGGCCAGAAGAGCAAACAAACAAGGCAGGAATAAAGCCCGGCTCTCAATGAACGGACCCAGCGCGTGGCTGGGTTTTTATTTCTTTCCCCACTTCTCCTCCGGCCGACCACCTTTTTTTAATGATTGCGTTTCACTTGCTGCCCCGTAACAAAGCCATCACCTCCACCGTGACTCCGGGGAGACGAGTTACAATTACAAATTACCACCACAATTAGTGCTAGTTCTTAGAGAAATTAGAAAGAGGAGCGGCAGGCTCGCGTGCGATTGATTGCTATTCATCCTGCTTTACGGTGACCTTGCTCTGGAGACGATGATATTCCTTCAGCCTGGAAACCGGATTAAAAAAAAAAATTAATTGTAAATTAACAGTAATAACACACATTTCCTTACAATTAATTTAAGCAGAATGAGGGGGCGTGAAGAGCAGGCGTTTGTTAAGGCCTGTACAGTTTAATTATTTTTTTTTTCCACAAGATAATGTAATTAATTTATCTTAGGGGGTGGGGGGACACGGCGGATCGGGAAGAACAAAGGAGTTAACAGGCAATGGAAAAATTAAGATCCCATTATGTAAATGCGGCGTGTTTTACAGCGCTGGAGTTGGGGCGGGGGAGTATGGTGGGGTCTGAGAAATAAGTAAAATAGCGAGACCGGCTGCGCTGGGGAAGGCTGTAATTAGGCAGGGCTGGGGTGGGGGGGCTGG
>NW_010522120.1:0-1124 GCF_000687285.1 Phaethon lepturus
AGCGAGGGCTCGGCTCCAGACCCGGAGCACGACGGCGCACGTGCAAAGCCTGAGCTTTTCTCTAACTAAACTTTATCAACCATGAACTTGGCTCAGCCCATTTTGAACCCTGCTTTGCTCTCTGTGCCAGAGATGCGGCTCTCCTGGCTTATTATTTGCATGTGAAAACACAGCAAAATTATATCTTTACGGTGGTTTTAGACGTGCCTTTCTTTTTTGGCATCAGTGGCTACGTCTCCAATCTCTGCTACTCGTTATTGCCAGAGCTTTAATTTGCACATTATAGTGCCCGTGTCCTGCTGGCTGGGGAAGGGAACTGCTTTACATTTAATACTTTTTTTTTCCTATTGTCAGGTAAAGCGAGGGGCGTAAAGAAATTGGCAGCTAAAATGCCAATGCTGCAGCTACAGCCTTTCAAGAAGTTGCTCTTTGGAAGTCCTTCGACCACGAGAAGTCATTTTAAAGGAAGTTTTTCTTTTATTTGACTTGATGTCGTACTTACTGTTTAAAAGGACCGAGACAGGTACTGGCAGGTTACCAAAAGGTATATATTAACCTCGAGTGCTGGGAAAGGACTGCACAGCCTGCTGCCCGTTTTCACCCTGTTCACAGCTGCAGCTGAAAAACGGTGTGATCCCGTTTAGCCTGGCAAGCACGGAGGTTTTGGGGCTCTTTTGATGATGCGGAATAGGGAAAGTCTAAAACTCGGGGGTTCAGGTGGGTTTTAATGCTGTCTGGGAAACAATGTTTTTTTTTAAACTGTGAGCATTTGCATGGGTGAGGTATTTTGGGAGTGAACATGCACCATCTGATGCCCTGTGAACCGCAGACTCTGCATGGAGACCCCGATTCTCGAGAAAAGGGGGGAAATCCCGCTCTGCTTTATAGCTTCAAGGGAGGAAGAATGGGGAAGCATTCCCAGAAAATCTCTTCTTTACAGTGAATGGCTTTTCTCGGAGTTTTCTCGGTTTGGTTTGGTTTGTAGTTTTGTTTTTCCCATCATGAATGAGATTTCTGCCCAGTGGCCAGTTGCTGTCTTACGTGTTGGGAAAGCAGATCCCGGCGGGGTCCGTGAGGGGTGTCGCAGGCAAAGCCTCATGGAGGGGGTCGAGGATCCGGATGCG
>NW_010522121.1:0-774 GCF_000687285.1 Phaethon lepturus
CTCCAGCACCTCAACGTCCTTCTTGTAGTGGTGCCGTCATTTGTCACATCGTGTCACATCATGTACTTACCTCCACAATGGTTCTTCATCTCAAGGGTGATAAATCCCATCCCCAACCTGCTTTGGGTCCCCAGCTAAGGTGCAAGGTCCAGCACCCAGAGAGGTGGTGGATGCCCCATCCCTGGAAACATCCCAGGTCAGGCTGGACGGGGCTCTGAGCACCCTGCTCGAGTTGCATGGCAGGGGGTTGGACTGGATGGCCTTGAGAGGTCCCTTCCCACCCAAACCCTTCTGGGGTTCTGTAATAGCGGAGGACATGACGTGACGGTGGGAAACCCCAAGGAGACCAAGCTGTGGGTGCTTCTCAAGAGCTTCATGCCAAGTCTGGCCTTGCTCTGTGCCACCTCACCGAGGAGGTGACATGGAAACAGCCGCAGGAGCCGCGCAGGGTTTCCTGGCTGGCACAGCCCATGGGGGGAGGTAAATAAAACACGACCCTGCCCCGAGCAGTTAAGAAAATAATTTGTCAGCCGTGTTGATTTTAATCTTCTGGAATGTTTTTTTGTTAATCCGGCTGTTTGCAAAGGTTTATTTCCTCCCTGCAACCTCTCCAGGAGGGACCGAGTCTTCGTGAGGATGCTCAGGGCATTAATACTCCGGTTCCCCTTGGATATGCTGGTGGGAACGGGGAGCTGCTTCCCTGGGGCCCACGCCGCAGCGAGGAGGGGGATGAGATTTTGGGAGAGAGCAGCATTGAATTTGCTGAGAGAGGCA
>NW_010522121.1:823-8388 GCF_000687285.1 Phaethon lepturus
TTAATTTATTTTCTATTTTTTTTTATTATTTCATTTTCTTTCATTATTTTTTGAACTTTATTTTAATTCCTTTTACTTTAATGATGTTATTTTATTTTACGTCATTTTATTTGTATTATTTTGTTTTATTTAAAATGGCATTTTATTTCTTTTTATTTCATTTCGTTTCATTCCGTTTCATGTAATTTCACATAATTTCATGTAATTTCACGTAATTTTATTTTATTTCATCGTATTTTATTCTATTCTAGATGCAAGAGACCGCAGTCTACGGCCCCAAAGAGATACATAATGCCCGGGGAACCCCAACAGAGATGAGACGTAAAGGTTGGAAACCCCAAGAGCCAAATACCAGCCGATGGTGACAACCCGCAGCTGAAAACAGCGGCGTATTCCCTCATCGGAAAAAAGAAGAATCTGGCCGTGAAAGCAAAATTTGGAGACGACCGCCAAGGAATGGCGATTCACTGGCTTCCCATCCTCAGGCAGCTCCCTCGGTGGAAGAGGCGTCGCTTCGGAGCCGGGCTCCCGCGCGGCCGCGCACCCACGCGCCTCGTTATCCCTCACGTCTGAGTTTAATCCCTGAAGGGTTTTAAACCTTTCTAAGCACAAAAAGCCCGCGGCGAGCGAGGCAATCGCGCGGCACTTAAGGACCCCGGCTGCAAAGCCGCGCTCCGGAGCAGACCCCGGCATGTTCTGACCCGCGCTCTGGGCAGGGTGACGAATGGATGAGGCAGCGCTGGCTGCCAGCGCCGGGGCGGAGGAGCCTTTCCACCGGCAAACCCAAGCAGTTGCTGACACAGCAGATTTTGCCCGCTGAACTGGCGGGAGGTTTCCCGGCAGAAAGATTTGCTTGCCAACGGAAACCGCGGCGGGAGGGGGCTGCCGACGCAGCGGATGCTGGTCTGCGAGGTCCCCCGTGTCCTGCGGAGAGGGTATGGGAACTGCTTCCTCCCGGGAACTCGGCTTCTTATATTTAACAGCGATACATAAGAATATATAGGAATATATAGTGGTCCTGTGAGGAGCAGGGAGTTGGACTCGATGATCCTTATGGGCCCCTTCCAACTTGAGATGTTCTATGATTCTAGGATTTTTTTAATATTAAATATGAATATAAAGGAAATAAAAAGCTTAATGGCTATGATAGGTAGATACATGATAGATAGATAGATAGATAGATAGATAGATAGATAGATAGATAGATAGATAGATAGATAGATAGATAGATAGATAGATAGATAGATAGATAGATAGATAGATAGATAGATAGATAGATAGATAGATAGATAGATAGATAGATAGATAGATAGATAGATAGATAGATAGATAGATAGATAGATAGATAGATAGATGATAGATAGATACATAGATACATAGATGATAGAGATAGATAAATAGATAGATAGATAGACAGATAGATAGATAGATAGATGATGATAGATATAGATAGACAGATCAACAGATAGACAAATAGATCAAATAGATTAAAAAAAACTAAAAAATGAAAATGGAAAAATGAATGAAAATATTATAAAAAGACTAAAAAACCAAAATTATCCTTAATAATTAGCAGTGACATCTTGGGGGACGGCGCAGCTCTTCCCTCCGCTGCCTGTGTTTTTGCCAGATCTCTCTGAGGAGCAGGTAAAGCCTGAAACTGAGCTTGGGATTATCTGACAGCCACGGTTTTGTTCGGAGTGTTTCTCCCAGGGCTTCAAAGATCATGGTGGCACCAAACCAGGTGTTTCCAGCCTCCAGATGTTGTGCCTTCAGATGTTTCTAACTCCTCGTTTCTCCTCCAGCCCTTGCTGCTGCTCCAGTGAGTCGGGGACAGGTTTTGGGGGGCCACAGAGGTGCCATGCCACGTGCACACCTCAGGCTGGGGGTCTCCCAGCATCCGTTGTTGGGGCTCCTCGCACCCCTCCACTTCCCGGGATGCGGGGAAAGATGAGGGATGATGGGTCCTGGTCCCACCTTGACTCCTCAAAGCAACCCATGGGCTCGAGCAATGATGCGGGTATTCACCTTTCACTGCCCCGGCTGAGCTTTCCCAGCGCAGCTGCTGTTTTCCCTGGATTTCCCCTGACTAAATATTCGATCTTTATTTCCACCTCTTCATTCTTTCCCCCGGAAAGCTCTGCACATCCATCGGAAGGAAAACATCAGGCTGGTGGTGGAGCCTCTGGGCTTTCCCCACGTGGGGGTGCCATGCGGATGCGAATCGGACGGGTGCGCATGTCCCGCAGGCAAAAGGCAACAACTAAACAACTGACACCGCTGGTTTTTTGGCCGTAAAAAAGAAAATATACAGATTGGGAAAAACAAGATTCACAAAGCATGCAAAAAGCAAGAAATTATACAGATGGGGGAAAATAAGAGCGTGCACACTCTGTGAATCTTATTTTTCCCCATCTGTAAAATTTCTTGCCTTTTGCGTGCTTTGGCATTCCCCAGCGGAAGAGAAAAATCCCTCTTTGGAGCTTGTTGTAACCTGGTGCGAGTTGAAGAAGCCTTGAATTGGCTCTTCAGGAGCACAGGGGATGAATCAGCCTCCTCCAGATTAAACTGGGGCGGAACGACTTGTCCTGCAGCCGAGATGGCCGCAGGGGGATAGAGGTCCGGCCGAGCTGGAAGAGAGCCCGTACGGCCCTGCCATGTCCTGCTTGGGCCTGTTCCACCACATTTCGGTGAAGGCTGGTACACCCAAGAGCTTTGTTCCCCACGCTCGGCTGTCCTAGCCTCTCCCCATTCCTCGCTCATAATGTTTGCCATACCTGGAGGGGTGAGACTGGGATTAACTTCCATGAGAACACGTCGAAAGAGTAAATATCTCGGAGCAGGGACGCTTGGCAGGTTTATGGGGTTTGTTTTCCTCCAAAAATTGGCAGCTTTCCCGCTCATTTTCTGGTTGCTTGTGACCAGACGTGAACATCAGGGTCCACTGGAGGCAGGAGGCATCTGCCCATCTGGAACAGGACTCAGTCTTAGCCCTTCGTCCCATCCCACCGTGGGACCATAACAGCTTCCAAGTCTATCCAAGGGGTACTTCTCTGGGCTTTCAAATGGAGGTGACCTCTCTGCTGGTGTAAATCAGGTAAGTCCTGGCACAGCCTCCTCCTTACACCAGTGTTACCTCCCATCCTGCGAGCTGGGAGCAGATGGGGGGAGGCGAAGAGGGGAGATGAGCGTTATGGCCAGTGACGGGTTTTAGTCCTCAGGTGGGAAGGAATCTGCTGTCTGTGGGGCTGCTATAGTCTGGTGTAGCAGTGGGACCCACAAAGCACAGCCCCGTGGGGTCACATCAAACACCCGGCGGTTGCTTCTCTGACGTGGAGCTGCGCTACACCAGCAGCACAGCAGGAGCAGGAGGCAGAAGGCCACCGATACTACTGGAGTAGAAGAAACACAAGAATGGTCTCCAAGAGCAGTCCAGCCACGCTCCTGAGGTTTGGGAGTATTTTGGCAGCAGACACGGACAGCTTCATGGGCTCCCGTTGTAGGATCACATTGCACCTGGGACATGGGCCTCCTGCCAAGAGCCAGCCCTGCACGTTCACCATTACTGAGTGCAACTCCAGGAACACACATCTGCGTTTCACTAGGAGTTGTCACCATCACTTCTGCAGAGCTGGGATGGCATCTGAAGTGTTGCTGCCACCTGGTTTCACCCTGACAGTCATCTACAAGGTCCAGGGACTGGGGCATCAGCAAGCCTCTACCAGCCTCTTTCCGCCAAACTCTTCCACGTGACATGGACACATGGTTGAGAGAACCATCAGGAAATTATGGCAGTAAGGAAGGGTAGGGCAGTGAGAAAAAAGGGGATGAAATTATGGCAGTAAGGAAGGGGAGGGCAGTGAGAAAAAAGGGGATGAAAGAAGAGACAAAAACTCTGAGGAGACAAGAGGAGACAGCAAGAGGAAGCTTGGACCAGGGAAGAAGAGAAAGGACATTGAGGCAAGAGACAGGTTGTAAAGACAAGGGTGGGGAACACTGGAGTTGCAAATTGCTGAGGTGTGTGACAGCAAATATGAAGATGATGATGCCACTTGCACCTGCGGTGTTGTTGGCGCTTTTGGTATTGCAAGAGCCTTCCATCCTTGCTTGGTACATGCAAGAGGACACGGCTGAGGGGACGTTCACTGAGTCAGACCTATGTATCCCCGTAAGGTGTTGCTGTGCGTTCAGGGCTCTCCCAGTGCAGATGTCCCAGTTTGGTTTTGTCTCAGAAGAACGAAGGTTGCGTGCTCCGGGGCTGCGTTTCCAGAGCAAATCAACGTGCAGTAGGTGGGACAATTGAGGCTTATTGCTCTGAATTAAAACATTACTTTTGTGTCCTGTGTGCTCAGTAGTGCACACCTCCTCCGTGCTGGGTCATCGCATGGTCTGTAGCAGCAAATGTGCCTTCGATGGCGGAGGAGGCAGCACCCCATCTCCATTCTGCAGAGGTTACCTCGTCTGTGCCTGAACATCCTCCAAGATATGTCCCCTTTTTAACAGAGGGTGATTTGGGGAGAAGTTTGGTTGCATGCACAGTAGTCATGGAGAGAAGAAGCCTGATGCACATGTGGGAGACCTCTTCCCAAGGTGGAGCTCAGAGCCAAGCTCAGGTGTCCAGTTGTCTCCAGATGGTGTGTTCACGAGTCAGTGAGGTATGGATTGCTCCCAGTTGCCTGGCTTTGTTGTGAGAAAAGACAGGAAAGGATGAGGATGGTTGCAAAGTAATAATGCAGACTTGCAGGCATGCTCGGGAACAGTGAAACTGGACCCTTGAAGCTGCTCAGAGGGTGGCCACGAGATCCTGCTCTGAGGTAAGGCCGAGCTGAGGGCCTCAGCAGGTTCCAAAAATGGAGGTGCTGCTCATGGATGGCAAATGTCCAGCTGGCTTTTATATCTTTAGCAACCTATGCCTGTGTTGAGGTGCAAGGCAGAGCTCTAGGAGTATCTTCTGAGCTTTATGAGAACTTCTTCACAGTTAGGGGTTTCCCACGCCTTCCTGGGAAGCACCAGCTGTTGTCAGACTGACAAACTCCTACTCTAAATTGACTTTGGCCTGATGGACACGGATCTGGTCCCAAAAGCAGTGTTCTCCCTGCTCCCCTCAGTGTCTCCAGCTCACAGAGACCTGCTGCTTCCAGCCCTGGCTTGTGCAGGAGCACCTCAGGACGGGGCTGTCCCCACCGTCGTCCTCGCTTCGTGAGCTGAGCAACGTGTGCATTCCTGCTGTAAATTCCCCGGCTTTAAATCCCCCTGCCTGTACGTGCGTCACTGCCGCTCTCCCCCATTTCTTGTTAATGTGTGACTTGAAACTCGCCGGGGCACATTTCTGTGATCGCAACGTCATCTGTTCCTGCCTGGGTGCATCCCTGCCTGCTCCCACCATGGGTATTTGTGTCTACGGGTAGATGACACCACGTGAAGACCAGTGGATGGGGAGGGCTGATCACTCTGGAAGGGTTTCCTGGTTCTCTCCGGGGCAGCCAAGGAAAAGTCCTTCTTGGTCAGAGCATGAACAACCACCCGGAGAGAGATTCTGCAAAAATGTGTCTGAGAGCATTTTTGGGGACATGGAGCTCAAGGATGTTTTGTGGCAGGGAGAAGATGTGGGAAGCCCTTCTCCTCCTTATTTACCAGCTGCAGAGGGAAAGGGACTGTCGGATTGCTTTCTGTGTCCGTGGTGGATGTTTGGGAGGGACGTGGCACCTCCAGCACTGGGTGGTTTTTAGAGCAGACACGTGTTGATCGGGAGCGGTGTGGGTAGAGCTGGTTGACCCGCGGAGCGAGGGGACGGTGGAGATGCTAGCACCTCCCTGCACCCTCCCATTACCGGAGCACTGCTCTGCGCCGAGAGCTCGGCGACACGGGGACCGTATCAGCCCGCGGCTGCCTGGGCTGGCCAGAGATGGCCCGTTTCCAGCGTTCCCCACTTGGTCACGTCCCGTCGCAGCCCTGGTTATCAGCACCAGCCATCCCTGCCACCCTGGCACTGTTTCTCCTGGTGCTTTTGCATGCAGACATCTCCATTCACCCCGACCAGCCTTGGTATCTGTTTCACCTCTCTTGCTGCAGCCAGGGGCAGCTGAGGGGAGGAAGAAGCAGTGTCCTGCGAGGGGATAAGCCCCTTCCAACCCCAAACACCCCCATCTTTGAAGAGCCAGCTGTGGTTCAGCCACAGGGAATTGTCTGTTTTAGGGTCTGGATGAAGCCTCAAGCCCTGCAAGGACCTTTTCCCAGCACCTTCTCCAAACAAAAGAAGACTCTGGCCAGCCTCCTCCCAACATTGTGACTACAAGCCCGATCTTCCCTTCTCTTGTGCTTCATGCTTTGCACACTGCTACCGAACAGCAGAATTTCTTCCTTACAAATTTTTCTACTGCTTCTGACCACATCACTTCTGTAGCGTAACTCAGTGACATTCACACCCCTTCCTCTCTCATTTCTTGGAAACATCACTGTCTGACTCCTTTCCTCTCTTTCCTATGAAGTGGGCGAGGCCCTGACACCAAATATTACACCCAGTGGCACACAAATGAAGCCATGCTGAGGTTTTGCTTGTTTGGGCAACGTTGTAGGAGCCCAGAGCATCCTTACAGGGAGGGATCCCATCACAGAATCACAGAATCACAGAATCACTAGGTTGGAAAGGACCCTCAAGATCATCAAGTCCAACCGTTAACCCAATGCCACCATGTCCTCTAAACCATGCCCTGAAGCGCCACGTCCACACATTTTTTGAACACTTCTAGAGATGGTGACTCCACCACCTCCCTGGGCAGCCTGTTCCAATGCCTGACCACTCTCTTTGTGAAGAAATTTTTCCTGATATCCAATCTAAACCTCCCCTGGTGCAACTTGAGGCCATTTCCTCTCGTCCTGTGGCTGGTTACTTGGGAGAAGAGACCAACACCCACCTCACCACAACCCCCTTTCAGGTAGTTGTAGAGAGTGATAAGGTCTGTTGGTTCCTCCAAAGAAGGGCCTGTTCCTGGGTGCCAGTCAGGGAAAGAAAACAGAGATGAAGCTCCTAAGAAACCCCCATGGGGAATTGTAACCTTTGCGGTCATCGACTGGCCTCTGCCTCAGAGGGAGCACCTGGAAGGAAACAGGAGGAGAGGGCACGAGGAGGTGGATGGGTGGCCTTAGAGGTGCCCATGCATGGATGGGTGGAGGTCCTGGAGTTACCCGTCTTCTGTCAAGGCTAGCAAGGAAGCAAAACTAGATAAGGAGCTGAAAGTGTGATGTGAGCCAAGCTCAGCGTTTTTTTCCCCATTTTGCATAGGGGCCTGGCACGTTCCTTCAAGAGGGTGGGTGCAGGGGAGACATGGGCTTAGAGCTGGGCCTTGGCACGCAAGAGGGGAACCGAAACTTCTCCCGTGAAGGAGAAACGGTGGGAGCAATGCATTGGTGTGCCTCTAGCTGCTTTGATTTAATTCCTGTTAAACTCTCCTCTACGGAGAACTGCGTCTCTTACAGAGATGACGCTCCGTGGCCAAGCATCGTGCTCGCTAGACCAAAGGGGCTGCAAAGCACCAGCCTGAGAGCAAAAGTGGTTTATTCCTGCT